>NC_139940.1:32168399-32315793 GCF_963454915.1 Gymnoscopelus microlampas | reverse complement strand
TTGGGGCTGTGCGTTGGGGGTGGGTATTTGGGGGCCGTGCGTGGGGTGGGTATTTGGGGCGTGTGAGTGGGGTGGGTATTTGGGGCGTGCGTGGGGTGGGTATTTGGGGCGTGGGTGGGGTGGGGTATTTGGGGCGTGCGGTGGTGGGGTGGGTATTTGGGGCGTGCGTGGGGTGGGTATTTGGGGCGTGCGTGGGGTGGGTATTTGGGCCGTTGCGTGGGGTGGGTATTTGGGGCGTGCGTGGGGTGGGTATTTGGGGCGTGCGTGGGTGGGGTATTTGGGGCGTGCGTGGGGTGGGTATTTGGGGCGTGCGTGGGGTGGGTATTTGGGGCGTGCGTGGGGTGGGTATTTGGGGCGTGCGTGGGGTGGGTATTTGGGGCGTGCGTGGGGTGGGTATTTGGGGCGTGGGGTGGGTATTTGGGGCGTGCGTGGGGTGGGTATTTGGGGCGTGCGTGGGGTGGGTATTTGGGGCGTGCGTGGGGTGGGTATTTGGGCGGTTGCGTGCATGGGGTGGGTATTTGGGGCGTGCGTGGGGTGGGTATTTGGGGCGTGCGTGGGGTGGGTATTTGGGGCGTGCGTGGGGTGGGTATTTGGGGCGTGCGTGGGGTGGGTATTTGGGGCGTGCGTGGGGTGGGTATTTGGGGCGTGCGTGGGGTGGGTATTTGGGGCGTGCGTGGGGTGGGTATTTGGGGCGTGCGTGGGGTGGGTATTTGGGGCGTGCGTGGGGTGGGTATTTGGGGCGTGCGTGGGGTGGGTATTTGGGGCGTGCGTGGGGTGGGTATTTGGGGCGTGCGTGGGGTGGGTATTTGGGGCGTGCGTGGGGTGGGTATTTGGGGCGTGCGTGGGGTGGGTATTTGGGGCGTGCGTGGGGTGGGTATTTGGGGCGTGCGTGGGGTGGGTATTTGGGGCGTGCGTGGGGTGGGTATTTGGGCGTGCGTGGGGTGGGTATTTGGGGCGTGCGTGGGGTGGGTATTTGGGGCGTGCGTGGGGTGGGTATTTGGGGCGTGCGTGGGGTGGGTATTTGGGGCGTGCGTGGGGTGGGTATTTGGGGCGTGCGTGGGGTGGGTATTTGGGGCGTGCGTGGGGTGGGTATTTGGGGCGTGCGTGGGGTGGGTATTTGGGGCGTGCGTGGGGTGGGTATTTGGGGCTGGGGTGGCGTGGGGTGGGTATTTGGGGCGTGCGTGGGGTGGGTATTTGGGGCGTGCGTGGGGTGGGTATTTGGGGCGTGCGTGGGGTGGGTATTTGGGGCGTGCGTGGGGTGGGTATTTGGGGCGTGCGTGGGGTGGGTATTTGGGGCGTGCGTGGGGTGGGTATTTGGGGCGTGCGTGGGGTGGGTATTTGGGGCGTGGGGTGGGTATTTGGGGCGTGCGTGGGGTGGGTATTTGGGGCGTGCGTGGGGTGGGTATTTGGGGCGTGCGTGGGGTGGGTATTTGGGGCGTGCGTGGGGTGGGTATTTGGGGCGTGCGTGGGGTGGGTATTTGGGGCGTGCGTGGGGTGGGTATTTGGGGCGTGCGTGGGGTGGGTATTTGGGGCGTGCGTGGGGTGGGTATTTGGGGCGTGCGTGGGGTGGGTATTTGGGGCGTGCGTGGGGTGGGTATTTGGGGCGTGCGTGGGGTGGGTATTTGGGGCGTGCGTGGGGTGGGTATTTGGGGCGTGCGTGGGGTGGGTATTTGGGGCGTGCGTGGGGTGGGTATTTGGGGCGTGCGTGGGGTGGGTATTTGGGGCGTGCGTGGGGTGGGTATTTGGGGCGTGCGTGGGGTGGGTATTTGGGGCGTGCGTGGGGTGGGTATTTGGGGCGTGCGTGGCGTGGGTATTTGGGGCGGGTGCGTGGGGTGGGTATTTGGGGCGTGCGTGGGGTGGGTATTTGGGGGCGTGGGGTGGGTATTTGGGGCGTGCGTGGGGTGGGTATTTGGGGCGTGCGTGGGGTGGGTATTTGGGGCGTGCGTGGGGTGGGTATTTGGGGCGTGCGTGGGGTGGGTATTTGGGGCGTGCGTGGGGTGGGTATTTGGGGCGTGCGTGGGGTGGGTATTTGGGGGCGTGGGGTGGGTATTTGGGGCGTGCGTGGGGTGGGTATTTGGGGCGTGCGTGGGGTGGGTATTTGGGGCGTGCATGGGGTGGGTATTTGGGGCGTGCGTGGGGTGGGTATTTGGGGCGTGCGTGGGGTGGGTATTTGGGGCGTGCGTGGGGTGGGTATTTGGGGCGTGCGTGGGGTGGGTATTTGGGGCGTGCGTGGGGTGGGTATTTGGGGCGTGCGTGGGTGGGTATTTGGGGCGTGCGTGGGGTGGGTATTTGGGGCGTGCGTGGGGTGGGTATTTGGGGCGTGGGGTGGGTATTTGGGGCGTGCGTGGGGTGGGTATTTGGGGCGTGCGTGGGGTGGGTATTTGGGGCGTGGGGTGGGTATTTGGGGCGTGCGTGGGGTGGGTATTTGGGGCGTGCGTGGGGTGGGTATTTGGGGCGTGCGTGGGGTGGGTATTTGGGGCGTGCGTGGGGTGGGTATTTGGGGCGTGCGTGGGGTGGGTATTTGGGGCGTGCGTGGGGTGGGTATTTGGGGCGTGCGTGGGGTGGGTATTTGGGGCGTGCGTGGGGTGGGTATTTGGGGCGTGCGTGGGGTGGGTATTTGGGGCGTGCGTGGGGTGGGTATTTGGGGCGTGGGGTGGGTATTTGGGGCGTGCGTGGGGTGGGTATTTGGGGCGTGCGTGGGGTGGGTATTTGGGGCGTGCGTGGGGTGGGTATTTGGGGCGTGGGGTGGGTATTTGGGGCGTGCGTGGGGTGGGTATTTGGGGCGTGCGTGGGGTGGGTATTTGGGGCGTGCGTGGGGTGGGTATTTGGGGCGTGCGTGGGGTGGGTATTTGGGGCGTGCGTGGGGTGGGTATTTGGGGCGTGCGTGGGGTGGGTATTTGGGGCGTGCGTGGGGTGGGTATTTGGGGCGTGCGTGGGGTGGGTATTTGGGGCGTGCGTGGGGTGGGTATTTGGGGCGTGCGTGGGGTGGGTATTTGGGGCGTGGGGTGGGTATTTGGGGCGTGCGTGGGGTGGGTATTTGGGGCGTGCGTGGGGTGGGTATTTGGGGCGTGCGTGGGGTGGGTATTTGGGGCGTGGGGTGGGTATTTGGGGCGTGCGTGGGGTGGGTATTTGGGGCGTGCGTGGGGTGGGTATTTGGGGCGTGCGTGGGGTGGGTATTTGGGGCGTGGGGTGGGTATTTGGGGCGTGCGTGGGGTGGGTATTTGGGGCGTGCGTGGGGTGGGTATTTGGGGCGTGCGTGGGGTGGGTATTTGGGGCGTGCGTGGGGTGGGTATTTGGGGCGTGGGGTGGGTATTTGGGGCGTGCGTGGGGTGGGTATTTGGGGCGTGGGGTGGGTATTTGGGGCGTGCTTGGGGTGGGTATTTGGGGCGTGGGGTGGGTATTTGGGGCGTGCGTGGGGTGGGTATTTGGGGCGTGCGTGGGGTGGGTATTTGGGGCGTGCGTGGGGTGGGTATTTGGGGCGTGCGTGGGGTGGGTATTTGGGGCGTGCGTGGGGTGGGTATTTGGGGCGTGCGTGGGGTGGGTATTTGGGGCGTGCGTGGGGTGGGTATTTGGGGCGTGCGTGGGGTGGGTATTTGGGGCGTGCGTGGGGTGGGTATTTGGGGCGTGCGTGGGGTGGGTATTTGGGGCGTGCGTGGGGTGGGTATTTGGGGCGTGCGTGGGGTGGGTATTTGGGGCGTGCGTGGGGTGGGTATTTGGGGCGTGCGTGGGGTGGGTATTTGGGGCGTGCGTGGGGTGGGTATTTGGGGCGTGGGGTGGGTATTTGGGGCGTGCGTGGGGTGGGTATTTGGGGCGTGCGTGGGGTGGGTATTTGGGGCGTGCGTGGGGTGGGTATTTGGGGCGTGGGGTGGGTATTTGGGGCGTGCGTGGGGTGGGTATTTGGGGCGTGGGGTGGGTATTTGGGGCGTGCGTGGGGTGGGTATTTGGGGCGTGCGTGGGGTGGGTATTTGGGGCGTGCGTGGGGTGGGTATTTGGGGCGTGCGTGGGGTGGGTATTTGGGGCGTGCGTGGGGTGGGTATTTGGGGCGTGCGTGGGGTGGGTATTTGGGGCGTGGGGTGGGTATTTGGGGCGTGCGTGGGGTGGGTATTTGGGGCATGGGGTGGGTATTTGGGGCGTGCGTGGGGTGGGTATTTGGGGCGTGGGGTGGGTATTTGGGGCGTGCGTGGGGTGGGTATTTGGGGCGTGGGGTGGGTATTTGGGGCGTGCGTGGGGTGGGTATTTGGGGCGTGCGTGGGGTGGGTATTTGGGGCGTGCGTGGGGTGGGTATTTGGGGCGTGCGTGGGGTGGGTATTTGGGGCGTGCGTGGGGTGGGTATTTGGGGCGTGCGTGGGGTGGGTATTTGGGGCGTGGGGTGGGTATTTGGGGCGTGCGTGGGGTGGGTATTTGGGGCGTGCGTGGGGTGGGTATTTGGGGCGTGCGTGGGGTGGGTATTTGGGGCGTGCGTGGGGTGGGTATTTGGGGCGTGCGTGGGGTGGGTATTTGGGGCATGCGTGGGGTGGGTATTTGGGGCGTGCGTGGGGTGGGTATTTGGGGCGTGCGTGGGGTGGGTATTTGGGGCGTGCGTGGGGTGGGTATTTGGGGCGTGCGTGGGGTGGGTATTTGGGGCGTGCGTGGGGTGGGTATTTGGGGCGTGGGGTGGGTATTTGGGGCGTGCGTGGGGTGGGTATTTGGGGCGTGCGTGGGGTGGGTATTTGGGGCGTGGGGTGGGTATTTGGGGCGTGCGTGGGGTGGGTATTTGGGGCGTGCGTGGGGTGGGTATTTGGGGCGTGCGTGGGGTGGGTATTTGGGGCGTGCGTGGGGTGGGTATTTGGGGCGTGCGTGGGGTGGGTATTTGGGGCGTGGGGTGGGTATTTGGGGCGTGCGTGGGGTGGGTATTTGGGGCGTGCGTGGGGTGGGTATTTGGGGCGTGCGTGGGGTGGGTATTTGGGGCGTGCGTGGGGTGGGTATTTGGGGCGTGCGTGGGGTGGGTATTTGGGGCATGCGTGGGGTGGGTATTTGGGGCGTGCGTGGGGTGGGTATTTGGGGCGTGCGTGGGGTGGGTATTTGGGGCGTGCGTGGGGTGGGTATTTGGGGCGTGCGTGGGGTGGGTATTTGGGGCGTGCGTGGGGTGGGTATTTGGGGCGTGGGGTGGGTATTTGGGGCGTGCGTGGGGTGGGTATTTGGGGCGTGCGTGGGGTGGGTATTTGGGGCGTGGGGTGGGTATTTGGGGCGTGCGTGGGGTGGGTATTTGGGGCGTGCGTGGGGTGGGTATTTGGGGCGTGCGTGGGGTGGGTATTTGGGGCGTGCGTGGGGTGGGTATTTGGGGCGTGCGTGGGGTGGGTATTTGGGGCGTGGGGTGGGTATTTGGGGCGTGCGTGGGGTGGGTATTTGGGGCGTGCGTGGTGTGGGTATTTGGGGCGTGCGTGGGGTGGGTATTTGGGGCGTGCGTGGGGTGGGTATTTGGGGCGTGGGGTGGGTATTTGGGGCGTGCGTGGGGTGGGTATTTGGGGCGTGGGGTGGGTATTTGGGGCGTGCGTGGGGTGGGTATTTGGGGCGTGGGGTGGGTATTTGGGGCGTGCGTGGGGTGGGTATTTGGGGCGTGGGGTGGGTATTTGGGGCGTGCGTGGGGTGGGTATTTGGGGCGTGCGTGGGGTGGGTATTTGGGGCGTGCGTGGGGTGGGTATTTGGGGCGTGCGTGGGGTGGGTATTTGGGGTGTGCGTGGGGTGGGTATTTGGGGCGTGCGTGGGGTGGGTATTTGGGGCGTGGGGTGGGTATTTGGGGCGTGCGTGGGGTGGGTATTTGGGGCGTGGGGTGGGTATTTGGGGCGTGCGTGGGGTGGGTATTTGGGGCGTGCGTGGGGTGGGTATTTGGGGCGTGCGTGGGGTGGGTATTTGGGGCGTGGGGTGGGTATTTGGGGCGTGCGTGGGGTGGGTATTTGGGGCGTGGGGTGGGTATTTGGGGCGTGCGTGGGGTGGGTATTTGGGGCGTGCGTGGGGTGGGTATTTGGGGCGTGCGTGGGGTGGGTATTTGGGGCGTGCGTGGGGTGGGTATTTGGGGCGTGCGTGGGGTGGGTATTTGGGGCGTGCGTGGGGTGGGTATTTGGGGCGTGGGGTGGGTATTTGGGGCGTGCGTGGGGTGGGTATTTGGGGCGTGCGTGGGGTGGGTATTTGGGGCGTGCGTGGGGTGGGTATTTGGGGCGTGCGTGGGGTGGGTATTTGGGGCGTGCGTGGGGTGGGTATTTGGGGCGTGCGTGGGGTGGGTATTTGGGGCGTGCGTGGGGTGGGTATTTGGGGCGTGGGGTGGGTATTTGGGGCGTGCGTGGGGTGGGTATTTGGGGCGTGCGTGGGGTGGGTATTTGGGGCGTGCGTGGGGTGGGTATTTGGGGCGTGCGTGGGGTGGGTATTTGGGGCGTGCGTGGGGTGGGTATTTGGGGCGTGCGTGGGGTGGGTATTTGGGGCGTGGGGTGGGTATTTGGGGGCGTGGGGTGGGTATTTGGGGCGTGCGTGGGGTGGGTATTTGGGGCGTGCGTGGGGTGGGTATTTGGGGCGTGCGTGGGGTGGGTATTTGGGGCGTGCGTGGGGTGGGTATTTGGGGCGTGGGGTGGGTATTTGGGGCGTGCGTGGGGTGGGTATTTGGGGCGTGGGGTGGGTATTTGGGGCGTGCGTGGGGTGGGTATTTGGGGCGTGCGTGGGGTGGGTATTTGGGGCGTGCGTGGGGTGGGTATTTGGGGCGTGCGTGGGGTGGGTATTTGGGGCGTGCGTGGGGTGGGTATTTGGGGCGTGCGTGGGGTGGGTATTTGGGGCGTGCGTGGGGTGGGTATTTGGGGCGTGCGTGGGGTGGGTATTTGGGGCGTGCGTGGGGTGGGTATTTGGGGCGTGCGTGGGGTGGGTATTTGGGGCGTGCGTGGGGTGGGTATTTGGGGCGTGCGTGGGGTGGGTATTTGGGGCGTGCGTGGGGTGGGTATTTGGGGCGTGGGGTGGGTATTTGGGGCGTGGGGTGGGTATTTGGGGCGTGCGTGGGGTGGGTATTTGGGGCGTGCGTGGGGTGGGTATTTGGGGCGTGCGTGGGGTGGGTATTTGGGGCGTGCGTGGGGTGGGTATTTGGGCCTGGGGTGGGTATTTGGGGCGTGCGTGGGGTGGGTATTTGGGGCGTGCGTGGGGTGGGTATTTGGGGCGTGCGTGGGGTGGGTATTTGGGGCGTGCGTGGGGTGGGTATTTGGGGCGTGCGTGGGGTGGGTATTTGGGGCGTGCGTGGGGTGGGTATTTGGGGCGTGCGTGGGGTGGGTATTTGGGGCGTGCGTGGGGTGGGTATTTGGGGCGTGCGTGGGGTGGGTATTTGGGGCGTGCGTGGGGTGGGTATTTGGGGGCGTGGGGTGGGTATTTGGGGCGTGCGTGGGGTGGGTATTTGGGGCGTGCGTGGGGTGGGTATTTGGGGCGTGCGTGGGGTCGGGTATTTGGGGCGTGCGTGGGGTGGGTATTTGGGGCGTGCGTGGGGTGGGTATTTGGGGCGTGCGTGGGGTGGGTATTTGGGGCGTGCGTGGGGTGGGTATTTGGGGCGTGCGTGGGGTGGGTATTTGGGGCGTGGGGTGGGTATTTGGGGCGTGCGTGGGGTGGGTATTTGGGGCGTGCGTGGGGTGGGTATTTGGGGCGTGGGGTGGGTATTTGGGGCGTGCGTGGGGTGGGTATTTGGGCGTGGGGTGGGTATTTGGGGCGTGCGTGGGGTGGGTATTTGGGGCGTGCGTGGGGTGGGTATTTGGGGCGTGCGTGGGGTGGGTATTTGGGGCGTGGGGTGGGTATTTGGGGCGTGCGTGGGGTGGGTATTTGGGGCGTGCGTGGGGTGGGTATTTGGGGCGTGCGTGGGGTGGGTATTTGGGGCGTGCGTGGGGTGGGTATTTGGGGCGTGCGTGGGGTGGGTATTTGGGGCGTGCGTGGGGTGGGTATTTGGGGCGTGCGTGGGGTGGGTATTTGGGGCGTGCGTGGGGTGGGTATTTGGGGCGTGGGGTGGGTATTTGGGGCGTGCGTGGGGTGGGTATTTGGGGCGTGCGTGGGGTGGGTATTTGGGGCGTGCGTGGGGTGGGTATTTGGGGCGTGGGGTGGGTATTTGGGGCGTGCGTGGGGTGGGTATTTGGGGCGTGCGTGGGGTGGGTATTTGGGGCGTGCGTGGGGTGGGTATTTGGGGCGTGCGTGGGGTGGGTATTTGGGGCGTGCGTGGGGTGGGTATTTGGGGCGTGCGTGGGGTGGGGTGGGTATTTGGGGCGTGCGTGGGGTGGGTATTTGGGGCGTGCGTGGGGTGGGTATTTGGGGCGTGCGTGGGGTGGGTATTTGGGGCGTGGGGTGGGTATTTGGGGCGTGCGTGGGGTGGGTATTTGGGGCGTGCGTGGGGTGGGTATTTGGGGCGTGCGTGGGGTGGGTATTTGGGGCGTGCGTGGGGTGGGTATTTGGGGCGTGCGTGGGGTGGGTATTTGGGGCGTGGGGTGGGTATTTGGGGCGTGCGTGGGGTGGGTATTTGGGGCGTGCGTGGGGTGGGTATTTGGGGCGTGCGTGGGGTGGGTATTTGGGGCGTGCGTGGGGTGGGTATTTGGGGCGTGGGGTGGGTATTTGGGGCGTGCGTGGGGTGGGTATTTGGGGCGTGCGTGGGGTGGGTATTTGGGGCGTGCGTGGGGTGGGTATTTGGGGCGTGGGGTGGGTATTTGGGGCGTGCGTGGGGTGGGTATTTGGGCCTGGGGTGGGTATTTGGGGCGTGCGTGGGGTGGGTATTTGGGGCGTGCGTGGGGTGGGTATTTGGGGCGTGCGTGGGGTGGGTATTCACATCATCACATCACATCACATCACATCAAATCACATCACATGTGATCACATCACATCAGATCACATCACATCACATCACATCATCACATCACATCACATCACATCACATCACATCACATCACATCACATCACATCACATCACACCACATCACATCACATCAAATCAAATCACATCACATCACATGATCATCACATCACATCACATCACATGATCATCACATCACATCATCACATCACATCACATCACATCACATCACATCACATCACATCACATCACATCACATCACATCACATCACATCACATCACATCACATCACATCACATGATCATCACATCACATCATATGATCATCACATCACATCACATCACATCACATCATAATACATCACATCACATCACATCACATCACATCACATGATCATCACATCACATCACATCACATGATCATCACATCACATCACATCACATCACATCACATCATCACATCACATCACATCACATGATCATCACATCACATCACATGTGATCACATCACATCAAATGATCATCACATCACATCACATGATCATAACATCACATCACATCACATCACATCACATCACATCACATCACATCACATCACATCACATCACATCACATCACATCACATCACATCACATCACATCACATCACATGATCATCACATCATCACATCACATCACATCACATCACATCACATCACATCACATCACATCACATCACATCACATCACATCACATCACATCACATCACATCACATCACATCACATCACATCACATCACATCACATGATCATCACATCACATCACATCACATCACATCACATCACATCACATCACATCACATCACATCACATCACATCACATCACATCACATCACATCACATCACA
Organism: Gymnoscopelus microlampas; assembly: GCF_963454915.1. Classification (NCBI taxonomy): domain Eukaryota; kingdom Metazoa; phylum Chordata; class Actinopteri; order Myctophiformes; family Myctophidae; genus Gymnoscopelus; species Gymnoscopelus microlampas. The sequence goes on along the minus strand of NC_139940.1, from coordinate 32,306,080 downwards.
TCACATCACATGATCATCACATCACATCACATCACATCACATGATCATCACATCACATCACATCACATCACATCACATCACATCACATCACATCACATCACATCACATCACATCACATCACATCACATCACATCACATGTGATCACATCACATCACATCACATCACATCACATCACATCACATCACATGTGATCACATCACATGTGATCACATCACATCACATCACATCACATCACATCACATCACATCACATCACATCACATCACATCACATCACATCACATCACATCACATGTGATCAAATCACATCACATCACATCACATCACATCACATCACATCACATCACATCACATCACATGTGATCACATCACATCACATCACATGTGATCACATCACATCACATCACATGTGATCACATCACATCACATGTGATCACATCACATCACATCACATCACATCACATGTGATCACATCACATCACATGTGATCACATCACATCACATCACATGTGATCACATCACATCACATCACATCACATGTGATCACATCACATCACATCACATCACATCACATCACATCACATCACATGTGATCACATCACATCAAATCACATCACATCACATCACATCACATCACATGTGATCACATCACATCACATCACATCACATCACATCACATGTGATCACATCACATCACATCACATGTGATCACATCACATCACATGTGATCACATCACATCACATGTGATCACATCACATCACATCACATCACATCACATCACATCACATCACATCACATCACATGTGATCACATCACATCACATGTGATCACATCACATCACATCACATCACATCACATCACATGTGATCACATCACATCACATCACATCACATCACATCACATCACATCACATCACATCACATCACATCACATCACATCACATGTGATCACATCACATCATATCATATCACATCATCACATCAAATCACATCACATCACATCACATCACATCATATCACATCACATCACATCACATCACATCACATGATCATCACATCACATCACATCACATCACATCACATCACATCACATCACATCACATGATCATCACATCACATCACAACATCACATCACATCACATCACATCACATCACATCACATCACATCACATCACATCACATCACATCACATCAAATCACATGTGATCACATCACATCACATCAAATCACATCACATGTGATCACATCACATCACATCACATGTGATCACATCACATCACATGTGATCACATCACATCACATCACATCACATCACATGTGATCACATCACATCACATGTGATCACATCAACATCACATCACATCACATGTGATCACATCACATCACATCACATCACATCACATGTGATCACATCACATGTGATCACATCACATCACATCACATCACATCACATGTGATCACATCACATCACATCACATGTGATCACATCACATCACATCACATCACATCACATGTGATCACATCACATCACATAATCACATCATCACATCACATCACATCACATCACATCACATCACATCACATCACATCACATCACATCACATCACATCACATCACATCACATCACATCACATGATCATCACATCACATCACATCACATCACATGATCATCACATCACATCAAATCACATCACATCACATCACATGTGATCACATCACATGTGATCACATCACATCACATGTGATCACATCACATCACATCACATCACATCACATCACATCACATCACATCACATCACATCACATCACATCACATCACATCACATCACATCACATCACATCACATCACATCACATCACATCACATCACATCACATCACATCACATCAAATCACATCACATCACATCACATCACATCACATCACATCACATGTGATCACATCAAATCACATCACATCACATCACATCACATCACATCACATCACATCACATCACATCACCTGTGATCACATCACATCACATCACATCACATCACATCACATGTGATCACATCACATCACATCACATCACATCACATCACATCACATGTGATCACATCACATCACATGTGATCACATCACATCACATCACATCACATGTGATCACATCACATCACATGTGATCACATCACATCACATCACATCACATCACATCACATCACATCACATCACATCACATCACATCACATGTGATCACATCACATCACATGTGATCACATCACATCACATGTGATCACATCACATCACATCACATCACATCACATCACATCACATCACATCACATCACATCACATCACATCACATCACATCACATCACATCACATCACATCACATCACATCACATCACATCACATGTGATCACATCACATCACATCACATCACATCACATCACATCACATCACATCACATCACAAGTGATCACATCACATCATATCATATCACATCATCACATCAAATCAAATCACATCACATCACATCACATCACATCACATCACATCACATCACATCACATCACATCACATCACATCACATCACATCACATCACATCACATGATCATCACATCACATCACATCACATCACATGATCATCACATCACATCACATCACAACATCACATCACATCACATCACATCACATCACATCACATCACATCACATCACATCACATCACATCACATCAAATCACATCACATGTGATCACATCACATCACATGTGATCACATCACATCACATGTGATCACATCACATCACATGTGATCACATCACATCACATCACATCACATCACATGTGATCACATCACATCACATCACATCACATCACATCACATCACATCACATCACATCACATCACATCACATCACATCACATCACATCACATCACATCACATCACATGTGATCACATCACATCACATCACATCACATCACATCACATGTGATCACATCACATGTGATCACATCACATCACATCACATCACATCACATGTGATCACATCACTTCACATCACATGTGATCACATCACATCACATCACATCACATGTGATCAAATCACATCACATCATCACATCATCACATCATCACATCACATCACATCACATCACATCACATCACATCACATCAAATGATCATCACATCACATCACATCACATCACATCACATGATCATCACATCACATCACATCACATCACATCACATCACATCACATGTGATCACATCACATGTGATCACATCACATCACATGTGATCACATCACATCACATCACATGTGATCACATCACATCACATCACATCACATCACATCACATGTGATCACATCACATCACATCACATGTGATCACATCAAATCACATCACATCACATCACATCACATCACATCACATCACATCACATCACATCACATCACATCACATGTGATCACATCAAATCACATCACATCACATCACATCACATCAAATCAAATGTGATCACATCACATCACATGTGATCACATCACATCACATCACATCAAATCACATCACATGTGATCACATCACATCACATCACATGTGATCACATCACATCACATCACATGTGATCACATCACATCACATCACATGTGATCACATCACATCACATCACATCACATCACATCACATCACATCACATCACATCACATCACATCACATCACATCACATCACATCACATCACATCACATCACATCACATCACATCACACCAAATCACATCACATGTGATCACATCACATCACATCACATCACATCATCACATCACATCACATCACATCACATCACATCACATCACATCACATAACATCACTTGATCATCACATCACATCACATCACATGATCATCACATCACATCACATAAAATGTGATCACATCACATGTGATCACATCACATCACATCACATCACATCACATCACATCAAATCACATCACATGTGATCACATCACATCACATCACATGTGATCACATCACATGTGATCACATCACATCACATCACATCACATCACATGTGATCACATCACATCACATCACATCACATCACATCACATCACATCACATCACATCACATCACATCACATCACATCACATCACATCACATCACATCAAATCACATCACATGTGATCACATCACATCACATCACATCACATCACATCACATCACATCACATCATCACATCACATCACATCACATCACATCACATCACATCAAATCAAATCACATCACATGATCATCACATCACATCACATCATCACATAACATCACATCACATCACATCACATCACATCACATCACATCACATCACATCACATCACATCACATCACATCACATGATCATCACATCACATGATCATCACATCACATCACATCAAATCACATGATCATCACATCACATCACATCACATCACATCACATCACATCACATCACATGATCATCACATCACATCACATCACATGATCATCACATCACATCACATCACATCACATCACACATCACATCACATCACATCACATCACATCACATCACATCACATCACATCACATCACATCACATCACATCACATGATCATCACATCACATCACATGTGATCACATCACATCACATGATCATCAAATGATCATCACATCACATCACATCACATGTGATCACATCACATCACATCACATCACATGTGATCACATCACATGTGATGTGATCACATCACATCACATCACATGTGATCACATCACATCACATGTGATCACATCACATCACATCACATCACATCACATGTGATCACATCACATCACATAATCACATCATCACATCACATCACATCACATCACATCACATCACATCACATCACATCACATCACATCACATCACATCACATCACATCACATCACATCACATGATCATCACATCACATCACATCACATCACATCAAATCACATCACATGATCATCACATCACATCACATCACATCACATCACATCACATCACATCACATCACATCACCTGTGATCACATCACATCACATCACATCACATCACATCACATCACATGTGATCACATCACATCACATCACATCACATCACATGTGATCACATCACATGTGATCACATCACATCACATGTGATCACATCACATCACATCACATGTGATCACATCACATCACATCACATCACATCACATCACATCACATCACATCACATCACATCACATCACATCACATCACATCACATCACATCACATCACATCAAATCACATCACATCACATCACATCATATCACATGTGATCACATCAAATCACATCACATCACATCACATCACATCACATCACATCACATCACATCACATCACATCACATCACATCACATCACATGTGATCACATCACATCACATCACATCACATCACATCACATGTGATCACATCACATCATATCACATCACATCACATCACATGTGATCACATCACATCACATGTGATCACATCACATCACATCACATCACATGTGATCACATCACATCACATGTGATCACATCACATCACATCACATCACATCACATCACATCACATCACATCACATCACATCACATCACATGTGATCACATCACATCACATGTGATCACATCACATCACATGTGATCACATCACATCACATCACATCACATCACATCACATCACATGTGATCACATCACATCATATCACATCACATCACATCACATCACATCACATCACATCACATCACATCACAAGTGATCACATCACATCATATCATATCACATCATCACATCACATCACATCACATCACATCACATCACATCACATCACATCACATCACATCACATCACATCACATCACATCACATCACATGATCATCACATCACATCACATCACATCACATGATCATCACATCACATCACAACATCACATCACATCACATCACATCACATCACATCACATCCCATCACATCACATCAAATCACATCACATGTGATCACATCACATCACATGTGATCACATCACATCACATCACATGTGATCACATCACATCACATCACATCACATCACATCACATCACATCACATCACATCACATCACATCACATCACATCACATCACATGTGATCACATCACATCACATCACATCACATGTGATCACATCACATGTGATCACATCACATCACATCACATCACATCACATGTGATCACATCACATCACATCACATGTGATCACATCACATCACCTCACATCACATCACATCACATGTGATCAAATCACATCACATCATCACATCATCACATCACATCACATCACATCACATCACATCACATCACATCACATCAAATGATCATCACATCACATCACATCACATCACATCACATCACATCATATCACATCACATGATCATCACATCACATCACATCACATCACATCACATGTGATCACATCACATGTGATCACATCACATCACATGTGATCACATCACATCACATCACATGTGATCACATCACATCACATCACATCACATCACATCACATGTGATCACATCAAATCACATCACATCACATCACATCACATCACATCACATCACATCACATCACATCACATCACATCACATCAAATCACATCACATCACATCACATGTGATCACATCAAATCACATCACATCACATCACATCACATCACATCAAATCAAATGTGATCACATCACATCACATCACATGTGATCACATCACATCACATCACATCAAATCACATCACATGTGATCACATCACATCACATCACATGTGATCACATCACATCACATCACATGTGATCACATCACATCACATCACATGTGATCACATCACATCACATCACATCACATCACATCACATCACATCACATCACATCACATCACATCACATCACATCACATCACATCACATCACATCACATCACATGTGATCACATCACATCACATCACATCACATCACATCAAATGATCATCACATCACATCACATCACATCACATCACATCACATCACATGATCATCACATCACATCACATCACATCACATCACATCACATCACATGTGATCACATCACATGTGATCACATCACATCACATGTGATCACATCACATCACATCACATGTGATCACATCACATCACATCACATCACATCACATCACATCACATGTGATCACATCACATCACATCACATGTGATCACATCAAATCACATCACATCACATCACATCACATCACATCACATCACATCACATCACATCACATGTGATCACATCAAATCACATCACATCACATCACATCACATCAAATCAAATGTGATCACATCACATCACATCACATGTGATCACATCACATCACATCACATCAAATCACATCACATGTGATCACATCACATCACATCACATGTGATCACATCACATCACATCACATGTGATCACATCACATCACATCACATCACATGTGATCACATCACATCACATCACATCACATCACATCACATCACATCACATCACATCACATCACATCACATCACATCACATCACATCACATCACATCACACCAAATCACATCACATGTGATCACATCACATCACATCACATCACATCATCACATCACATCACATCACATCACATCACATCACTTGATCATCACATCACATCACATCACATGATCATCACATCACATCACATAAAATGTGATCACATCACATGTGATCACATCACATCACATCACATCACATCACATCAAATCACATCACATGTGATCACATCACATCACATCACATGTGATCACATCACATGTGATCACATCACATCACATCACATCACATCACATGTGATCACATCACATCACATCACATCACATCACATCACATCACATCACATCACATCACATCACATCACATCACATCACATCACATCACATCACATCAAATCACATCACATGTGATCACATCACATCACATCACATCACATCACATCACATCACATCATCACATCACATCACATCACATCACATCAAATCAAATCACATCACATCACATGATCATCACATCAAATCACATCATCACATAACATCACATCACATCACATCACATCACATCACATCACATCACATCACATCACATCACATCACATCACATCACATCACATCACATCACATCACATCACATCACATCACATCACATCACATGATCATCACATCACATGATCATCACATCACATCACATCAAATCACATGATCATCACATCACATCACATCACATCACATCACATCACATGATCATCACATCACATCACATCACATGATCATCACATCACATCACATCACATCACATCACATCACATCACACATCACATCACATCACATCACATCACATCACATCACATCACATCACATCACATCACATCACATCACATCACATCACATCACATCACATCACATCACATCACATCACATCACATCACATCACATGATCATCACATCACATCACATGTGATCACATCACATCACATGATCATCAAATGATCATCACATCACATCACATCACATGTGATCACATCACATCACATCACATCACATCACATCACATGTGATCACATCACATGTGATGTGATCACATCACATCACATCACATGTGATCACATCACATCACATGTGATCACATCACATCACATCACATCACATGTGATCACATCACATCACATAATCACATCATCACATCACATCACATCACATCACATCACATCACATCACATCACATCACATCACATCACATCACATCACATCACATCACATCACATCACATCACATCACATCACATCACATCACATCACATGATCATCACATCACATCACATCACATCACATCAAATCACATCACATGATCATCACATCACATCACATCACATCACATCACATCACATCACCTGTGATCACATCACATCACATCACATCACATCACATGTGATCACATCACATCACATCACATCACATCACATGTGATCACATCACATGTGATCACATCACATCACATGTGATCACATCACATCACATCACATGTGATCACATCACATCACATCACATCACATCACATCACATCACATCACATCACATCACATCACATCACATCACATCACATCACATCACATCAAATCACATCACATCACATCACATCATATCACATGTGATCACATCACATCACATCACATCACATCACATCACATCACATGTGATCACATCACATCACATCACATCACATCACATCACATCACATGTGATCACATCACATCACATGTGATCACATCACATCACATCACATCACATGTGATCACATCACATCACATGTGATCACATCACATCACATCACATCACATCACATCACATCACATCACATCACATCACATGTGATCACATCACATCACATGTGATCACATCACATCACATGTGATCACATCACATCACATCACATCACATCACATCACATCACATCACATCACATGTGATCACATCACATCATATCACATCACATCACATCACATCACATCACATCACATCACATCACATCACATCACATCACATCACAAGTGATCACATCACATCATATCATATCACATCATCACATCAAATCACATCACATCACATCACATCACATCACATCACATCACATCACATCACATCACATCACATCACATCACATCACATCACATGATCATCACATCACATCACATCACATCACATCACATGATCATCACATCACAACATCACATCACATCACATCACATCACATCACATCACATCCCATCACATCACATCAAATCACATCACATGTGATCACATCACATCACATGTGATCACATCACATCACATCACATGTGATCACATCACATCACATCACATCACATCACATCACATTTGATCACATCACATCACATCACATCACATCACATCACATCACATCACATCACATCACATCACATCACATCACATCACATCACATCACATCACATCACATCACATGTGATCACATCACATCACATCACATCACATGTGATCACATCACATGTGATCACATCACATCACATCACATCACATCACATGTGATCACATCACATCACATCACATGTGATCACATCACATCACCTCACATCACATCACATCACATGTGATCAAATCACATCACATCATCACATCATCACATCACATCACATCACATCACATCACATCACATCAAATGATCATCACATCACATCACATCACATCACATCACATCACATGATCATCACATCACATCACATCACATCACATCACATCACATCACATCACATGTGATCACATCACATGTGATCACATCACATCACATGTGATCACATCACATCACATCACATGTGATCACATCACATCACATCACATCACATCACATCACATCACATGTGATCACATCACATCACATCACATCACATCACATCACATCACATCACATCACATCACATCACATCACATCACATCACATCACATCACATCACATCACATCACATCACATCACATCACATGTGATCACATCAAATCACATCACATCACATCACATCACATCAAATCAAATGTGATCACATCACATCACATCACATGTGATCACATCACATCACATCACATCAAATCACATCACATGTGATCACATCACATCACATCACATGTGATCACATCACATCACATCACATGTGATCACATCACATCAAATCACATGTGATCACATCACATCACATCACATCACATCACATCACATCACATCACATCACATCACATCACATCACATCACATCACATCACATCACATCACATCACATCACATCACATCACACCAAATCACATCACATGTGATCACATCACATCACATCACATCACATCATCACATCACATCACATCACATCACATCACATCACATCACATCACATCACTTGATCATCACATCACATCACATCACATGATCATCACATCACATCACATAAAATGTGATCACATCACATGTGATCACATCACATCACATCACATCACATCACATCAAATCACATCACATTTGATCACATCACATCACATCACATGTGATCACATCACATGTGATCACATCACATCACATCACATGTGATCACATCACATCACATCACATCACATCACATCACATCACATCACATCAAATCACATCACATGTGATCACATCACATCACATCACATCATCACATCACATCACATCAAATCAAATCACATCACATCACATGATCATCACATCACATCACATCATCACATCACATCACATCACATCACATCACATCACATCACATCACATCACATCACATGATCATCACATCACATGATCATCACTTCACATCACATCACATCAAATCACATGATCATCACATCACATCACATCACATCACATCACATCACATCACATCACATGATCATCACATCACATCACATCACATGATCATCACATGATCATCACATCACATCACATCACATCACATGTGATCACATCACATCACATGTGATCACATCACATCACATCACATCACATGTGATCACATCACATCACATGTGATCACATCACATCACATCACATCACATCACATCACATCACATCACATCACATCACATCACATGTGATCACATCACATCACATGTGATCACATCACATCACATGTGATCACATCACATCACATCACATCACATCACATCACATCACATCACATCACATGTGATCACATCACATCATATCACATCACATCACATCACATCACATCACATCACATCACATCACATCACATCACATCACATCACATCACAAGTGATCACATCACATCATATCATATCACATCATCACATCAAATCACATCACATCACATCACATCACATCACATCACATCACATCACATCACATCACATCACATCACATCACATCACATCACATCACATCACATGATCATCACATCACATCACATCACATCACATCACATGATCATCACATCACAACATCACATCACATCACATCACATCACATCACATCACATCCCATCACATCACATCAAATCACATCACATGTGATCACATCACATCACATGTGATCACATCACATCACATCACATGTGATCACATCACATCACATCACATCACATCACATCACATTTGATCACATCACATCACATCACATCACATCACATCACATCACATCACATCACATCACATCACATCACATCACATCACATCACATCACATCACATCACATCACATCACATGTGATCACATCACATCACATCACATCACATGTGATCACATCACATGTGATCACATCACATCACATCACATCACATCACATGTGATCACATCACATCACATCACATGTGATCACATCACATCACCTCACATCACATCACATCACATGTGATCAAATCACATCACATCATCACATCATCACATCACATCACATCACATCACATCACATCACATCAAATGATCATCACATCACATCACATCACATCACATCACATCACATGATCATCACATCACATCACATCACATCACATCACATCACATCACATGTGATCACATCACATGTGATCACATCACATCACATGTGATCACATCACATCACATCACATGTGATCACATCACATCACATCACATCACATCACATCACATCACATGTGATCACATCACATCACATCACATCACATCACATCACATCACATCACATCACATCACATCACATCACATCACATCACATCACATCACATGTGATCACATCAAATCACATCACATCACATCACATCACATCAAATCAAATGTGATCACATCACATCACATCACATGTGATCACATCACATCACATCACATCAAATCACATCACATGTGATCACATCACATCACATCACATGTGATCACATCACATCACATCACATGTGATCACATCACATCAAATCACATGTGATCACATCACATCACATCACATCACATCACATCACATCACATCACATCACATCACATCACATCACATCACATCACATCACATCACATCACATCACATCACATCACATCACATCACATCACATCACACCAAATCACATCACATGTGATCACATCACATCACATCACATCACATCATCACATCACATCACATCACATCACATCACATCACATCACATCACATCACTTGATCATCACATCACATCACATCACATGATCATCACATCACATCACATAAAATGTGATCACATCACATGTGATCACATCACATCACATCACATCACATCACATCAAATCACATCACATTTGATCACATCACATCACATCACATGTGATCACATCACATGTGATCACATCACATCACATCACATGTGATCACATCACATCACATCACATCACATCACATCACATCACATCACATCACATCAAATCACATCACATGTGATCACATCACATCACATCACATCATCACATCACATCACATCAAATCAAATCACATCACATCACATGATCATCACATCACATCACATCATCACATCACATCACATCACATCACATCACATCACATCACATCACATCACATCACATCACATGATCATCACATCACATGATCATCACTTCACATCACATCACATCAAATCACATGATCATCACATCACATCACATCACATCACATCACATCACATCACATCACATCACATGATCATCACATCACATCACATCACATGATCATCACATGATCATCACATCACATCACATCACATCACATCACATCACATCACATCACATCACATCACAGCACATCACATCACATCACATCACATCACATCACATCACATCACATCACATCACATCACATCACATCACATGATCATCACATCACATCACATGTGATCACATCACATCACATGATCATCAAATGATCATCACATCACATCACATCACATGTGATCACATCACATCACATCACATCACATCACATCACATCACATCACATGTGATCACATCACATCACATGTGATCACATCACATCACATCACATGTGATCACATCACATCACATGTGATCACATCACATCACATCACATGTGATCACATCACATCACATCACATCACATCACATCACATCACATGTGATCACATGTGATCAAATCACATGTGATCACATCACATCACATGTGATCATATCACATCACATCAAATCACATCATATCACATCACATCACATCACATCACATCACATCACATCACATCACATTTGATCACATCACATCACATGTGATCACATCACATCACATGTGATCACATCACATCACATGTGATCACATCACATCACATCACATCACATCACATGTGATCACATCACATCACATCACATGTGATCACATCACATCACATCACATCACATCACATCACATCACATCACATCACATCACATGACATGTGATCATATCACATCACATCACATGTGATCACATCACATCACATGTGATCACATCACATCACATCACATCACATCACATCACATCACATCACATCACATCACATCACATCACATGTGATCACATCACATCACATCGTATCACATCACATCACATCACATCACATCACATCACATCACATCACATCACATCACATGTGATCAAATCACATCACATCACATGTGATCACATCACATCACATCACATCACATCACATCACATCACATCACATCACATCACATCACATCACATCACATGTGATCACATCACATCACATCACATGTGATCACATCACATCACATCACATATGATCACATCACATCACATCACATGTGATCACATCACATCACATCACATGTGATCACATCACATCACATCACATCACATCACATCACATCACATCACATCAAATCACATCACATCACATCACATCATCACATCACATCACATCACATCACATCACATCACATCACATCACATCACATCACATCACATCACATCACATCACATCACATGATCATCACATCACATGATCATCACATCACATCACATCAAATCACATGATCATCACATCACATCACATCACATCACATCACATCACATGATCATCACATCACATCACATCACATGATCATCACATCACATCACATCACATCACATCACACATCACATCACATCACATCACATCACATCACATCACATCACATCACATCACATCACATCACATCACATCACATCACATGATCATCACATCACATCACATGTGATCACATCACATCACATGATCATCAAATGATCATCACATCACATCACATCACATGTGATCACATCACATCACATCACATCACATCACATCACATGTGATCACATCACATGTGATGTGATCACATCACATCACATCACATGTGATCACATCAAATCACATGTGATCACATCACATCACATCACATCACATCACATGTGATCACATCACATCACATAATCACATCATCACATCACATCACATCACATCACATCACATCACATCACATCACATCACATCACATCACATCACATCACATGATCATCACATCACATCACATCACATCACATCAAATCACATCACATGATCATCACATCACATCACATCACATCACATCACATCACATCACATCACATCACATCACATCACCTGTGATCACATCACATCACATCACATCACATCACATCACATGTGATCACATCACATCACATCACATCACATCACATGTGATCACATCACATGTGATCACATCACATCACATGTGATCACATCACATCACATCACATGTGATCACATCACATCACATCACATCACATCACATCACATCACATCACATCACATCACATCACATCACATCACATCAAATCACATCACATCACATCACATCATATCACATGTGATCACATCAAATCACATCACATCACATCACATCACATCACATCACATCACATCACATCACATCACATCACATCACATCACATCACATGTGATCACATCACATCACATCACATCACATCACATCACATGTGATCACATCACATCATATCACATCACATCACATCACATGTGATCACATCACATCACATGTGATCACATCACATCACATCACATCACATGTGATCACATCACATCACATGTGATCACATCACATCACATCACATCACATCACATCACATCACATCACATCACATCACATGTGATCACATCACATCACATGTGATCACATCACATCACATCACATCACATCACATCACATCACATGTGATCACATCACATCATATCACATCACATCACATCACATCACATCACATCACATCACATCACATCACATCACAAGTGATCACATCACATCATATCATATCACATCATCACATCAAATCACATCACATCACATCACATCACATCACATCACATCACATCACATCACATCACATCACATCACATGATCATCACATCACATCACATCATATCATATCACATCATCACATCAAATCACATCACATCACATCACATCACATCACATCACATCACATCACATCACATGATCATCACATCACATCACATCACATCACATGATCATCACATCACATCACAACATCACATCACATCACATCACATCACATCACATCACATCCCATCACATCACATCAAATCACATCACATGTGATCACATCACATCACATGTGATCACATCACATCACATCACATGTGATCACATCACATCACATCACATCACATCACATCACATTTGATCACATCACATCACATCACATCACATCACATCACATCACATCACATCACATCACATCACATCACATCACATCACATCACATGTGATCACATCACATCACATCACATCACATGTGATCACATCACATGTGATCACATCACATCACATCACATCACATCACATGTGATCACATCACATCACATCACATGTGATCACATCACATCACCTCACATCACATCACATCACATGTGATCAAATCACATCACATCATCACATCATCACATCACATCACATCACATCACATCACATCACATCACATCACATCACATCACATCAAATGATCATCACATCACATCACATCACATCACATCACATCACATCACATGATCATCACATCACATCACATCACATCACATCACATGTGATCACATCACATGTGATCACATCACATCACATGTGATCACATCACATCACATCACATGTGATCACATCACATCACATCACATCACATCACATCACATCACATGTGATCACATCAAATCACATCACATCACATCACATCACATCACATCACATCACATCACATCACATCACATCACATCACATCAAATCACATCACATCACATCACATGTGATCACATCAAATCACATCACATCACATCACATCACATCACATCAAATCAAATGTGATCACATCACATCACATCACATGTGATCACATCACATCACATCACATCAAATCACATCACATGTGATCACATCACATCACATCACATGTGATCACATCACATCACATCACATGTGATCACATCACATCACATCACATGTGATCACATCACATCACATCACATCACATCACATCACATCACATCACATCACATCACATCACATCACATGTGATCACATCACATCACATCACATCACATCACATCAAATGATCATCACATCACATCACATCACATCACATCACATCACATCACATGATCATCACATCACATCACATCACATCACATCACATCACATGTGATCACATCACATGTGATCACATCACATCACATGTGATCACATCACATCACATCACATGTGATCACATCACATCACATCACATCACATCACATCACATCACATGTGATCACATCACATCACATCACATGTGATCACATCAAATCACATCACATCACATCACATCACATCACATCACATCACATCACATGTGATCACATCAAATCACATCACATCACATCACATCACATCAAATCAAATGTGATCACATCACATCACATCACATGTGATCACATCACATCACATCACATCAAATCACATCACATGTGATCACATCACATCACATCACATGTGATCACATCACATCACATCACATGTGATCACATCACATCACATCACATCACATGTGATCACATCAAATCACATCACATCACATCACATCACATCACATCACATCACATCACATCACATCACATCACATCACATCACATCACATCACACCAAATCACATCACATGTGATCACATCACATCACATCACATCACATCATCACATCACATCACATCACATCACATCACATCACATCACATCACATCACATCACATCACTTGATCATCACATCACATCACATCACATGATCATCACATCACATCACATAAAATGTGATCACATCACATGTGATCACATCACATCACATCACATCACATCACATCAAATCACATCACATGTGATCACATCACATCACATCACATGTGATCACATCACATGTGATCACATCACATCACATCACATCACATCACATCACATGTGATCACATCACATCACATCACATCACATCACATCACATCACATCACATCACATCACATCACATCACATCACATCACATCACATCACATCACATCACATCACATCACATCACATGTGATCACATCACATCACATCACATCACATCACATCACATCACATCATCACATCACATCACATCACATCACATCAAATCAAATCACATCACATCACATGATCATCACATCACATCACATCATCACATAACATCACATCACATCACATCACATCACATCACATCACATCACATCACATCACATCACATCACATCACATCACATCACATCACATGATCATCACATCACATGATCATCACATCACATCACATCAAATCACATGATCATCACATCACATCACATCACATCACATCACATCACATCACATGATCATCACATCACATCACATCACATGATCATCACATCACATCACATCACATCACATCACACATCACATCACATCACATCACATCACATCACATCACATCACATCACATCACATCACATCACATCACATCACATCACATCACATCACATCACATCACATCACATCACATGATCATCACATCACATCACATGTGATCACATCACATCACATGATCATCAAATGATCATCACATCACATCACATCACATGTGATCACATCACATCACATCACATCACATCACATCACATGTGATCACATCACATGTGATGTGATCACATCACATCACATCACATGTGATCACATCACATCACATGTGATCACATCACATCACATCACATCACATGTGATCACATCACATCACATAATCACATCATCACATCACATCACATCACATCACATCACATCACATCACATCACATCACATCACATCACATCACATGATCATCACATCACATCACATCACATCACATCAAATCACATCACATGATCATCACATCACATCACATCACATCACATCACATCACATCACATCACATCACATCACCTGTGATCACATCACATCACATCACATCACATCACATCACATGTGATCACATCACATCACATCACATCACATCACATGTGATCACATCACATGTGATCACATCACATCACATGTGATCACATCACATCACATCACATGTGATCACATCACATCACATCACATCACATCACATCACATCACATCACATCACATCACATCAAATCACATCACATCACATCACATCATATCACATGTGATCACATCAAATCACATCACATCACATCACATCACATCACATCACATCACATCACATCACATCACATCACATGTGATCACATCACATCACATCACATCACATCACATCACATGTGATCACATCACATCACATCACATCACATCACATCACATCACATCACATCACATGTGATCACATCACATCACATGTGATCACATCACATCACATCACATCACATGTGATCACATCACATCACATGTGATCACATCACATCACATCACATCACATCACATCACATCACATCACATCACATCACATCACATCACATGTGATCACATCACATCACATGTGATCACATCACATCACATGTGATCACATCACATCACATCACATCACATCACATCACATGTGATCACATCACATCATATCACATCACATCACATCACATCACATCACATCACATCACATCACATCACATCACATCACATCACATCACATCACATCACATCACATCACATCACATCACATCACATCACATCACAAGTGATCACATCACATCATATCATATCACATCATCACATCAAATCACATCACATCACATCACATCACATCACATCACATCACATCACATCACATCACATCACATCACATGATCATCACATCACATCACATCACATCACATGATCATCACATCACATCACAACATCACATCACATCACATCACATCACATCACATCACATCACATCCCATCACATCACATCAAATCACATCACATGTGATCACATCACATCACATGTGATCACATCACATCACATCACATGTGATCACATCACATCACATCACATCACATCACATCACATTTGATCACATCACATCACATCACATCACATCACATCACATCACATCACATCACATCACATCACATCACATCACATCACATCACATCACATCACATGTGATCACATCACATCACATCACATCACATGTGATCACATCACATGTGATCACATCACATCACATCACATCACATCACATGTGATCACATCACATCACATCACATGTGATCACATCACATCACCTCACATCACATCACATCACATGTGATCAAATCACATCACATCATCACATCATCACATCACATCACATCACATCACATCACATCACATCACATCAAATGATCATCACATCACATCACATCACATCACATCACATCACATGATCATCACATCACATCACATCACATCACATCACATCACATCACATGTGATCACATCACATGTGATCACATCACATCACATGTGATCACATCACATCACATCACATGTGATCACATCACATCACATCACATCACATCACATCACATGTGATCACATCAAATCACATCACATCACATCACATCACATCTCATCACATCACATCACATCACATCACATCACATCACATCACATCACATCACATCACATCACATGTGATCACATCAAATCACATCACATCACATCACATCACATCAAATCAAATGTGATCACATCACATCACATCACATGTGATCACATCACATCACATCACATGTGATCACATCACATCACATCACATGTGATCACATCACATCACATCACATGTGATCACATCACATCACATCACATCACATCACATCACATCACATCACATCACATCACATCACATCACATCACATCACATCACATCACATCACATCACATCACATCACATCACATCAAATCACATCACATGTGATCACATCACATCACATCACATCACATCATCACATCACATCACATCACATCACATCACATCACATCACATCACATCACATCACATCACATCACTTGATCATCACATCACATCACATCACATGATCATCACATCACATCACATAAAATGTGATCACATCACATGTGATCACATCACATCACATCACATCACATCACATCAAATCACATCACATTTGATCACATCACATCACATCACATGTGATCACATCACATGTGATCACATCACATCACATCACATCACATCACATGTGATCACATCACATCACATCACATCACATCACATCAAATCACATCACATGTGATCACATCACATCACATCACATCATCACATCACATCACATCAAATCAAATCACATCACATCACATGATCATCACATCACATCACATCATCACATCACATCACATCACATCACATCACATCACATCACATCACATCACATCACATGATCATCACATCACATGATCATCACATCACATCACATCAAATCACATGATCATCACATCACATCACATCACATCACATCACATCACATCACATCACATGATCATCACATCACATCACATCACATGATCATCACATCACATCACACATCACATCACATCACATCACATCACATCACATCACAGCACATCACATCACATCACATCACATCACATCACATCACATCACATCACATCACATCACATCACATGATCATCACATCACATCACATGTGATCACATCACATCACATGATCATCAAATGATCATCACATCACATCACATCACATGTGATCACATCACATCACATCACATCACATCACATCACATCACATCACATGTGATCACATCACATGTGATGTGATCACATCACATCACATCACATGTGATCACATCACATCACATGTGATCACATCACATCACATCACATGTGATCACATCACATCACATCACATCACATCACATCACATCACATCACATCACATGTGATCACATGTGATCACATCACATGTGATCACATCACATCACATGTGATCATATCACATCACATCAAATCACATCATATCACATCACATCACATCACATCACATCACATCACATCACATTTGATCACATCACATCACATGTGATCACATCACATCACATGTGATCACATCACATCACATGTGATCACATCACATCACATCACATCACATGTGATCACATCACATCACATCACATGTGATCACATCACATCACATCACATCACATCACATCACATCACATCACATCACATCACATCACATCACATCACATGACATGTGATCATATCACATCACATCACATGTGATCACATCACATCACATCACATGTGATCACATCACATCACATCACATCACATCACATCACATCACATCACATCACATCACATCACATCACATCACATCACATCACATCACATCACATCACATCACATCACATCACATCACATCACATCACATCACATCACATCACATCACATCGTATCACATCACATCACATCACATCACATCACATCACATCACATCACATCACATCACATCACATCACATCACATCACATCACATGTGATCAAATCACATCACATCACATGTGATCACATCACATCACATCACATCACATCACATCACATCACATCACATCACATCACATCACATCACATCACATCACATCACATCACATCACATCACATGTGATCACATCAAATCACATCACATGTGATCACATCACATCACATCACATATGATCACATCACATCACATCACATGTGATCACATCACATCACATCACATGTGATCACATCACATCACATCACATCAAATCACATCACATCACATCACATCAAATCACATCACATCACATCACATCATCACATCACATCACATCACATCACATCACATCACATCACATCACATCACATCACATCACATCACATCACATCACATCACATGATCATCACATCACATGATCATCACATCACATCACATGATCATCACATCACATCACATCACATCACATCACATGATCATCACATCACATCACATCACATCAAATCACATCACATCATCACATCACATCACATCACATCACATCACATCACATGATCATCACATCACATGATCATCACATCACATCACATGTGATCACATCACATAAAATGATCATCACATCACATCAAATGATCATCACATCACATCACATCACATCACATCACATGATCATCACATCATCACATCACATCACATCACATCACATCACATCACATCACATGTGATCACATCACATCACATGAACATCACATCACATCACATCACATCACATCACATCACATCACATCACATCACATCACATCACATCACATCACATCACATCACATGATCATCACATCACATCACATCACATCACATGATCATCACATCACATCACAACATCACATCACATCACATCACATCACATCACATCACATCACATCACATCACATCACATCACATCACATCACATCACATCACATCACATCACATCACATCGCATCACATCACATCACATCACATCACATGTGATCACATCACATCACATCACATCACATGTGATCACATCACATCACATCACATCACATGTGATCACATCACATCACATCACATGTGATCACATCACATCACATCACATCACATCACATCACATCACATCACATCACATCACATCACATCACATGTGATCACATCACATCACATCACATCACATCACATCACATCACATCACATCACATCACATATGATCACATCACATCACATCACATGTGATCACATCAAATCACATCACATCACTTCACATCACATCACATGTGATCACATCAAATCACATCACATCACATCACATCACATCACATCACATCACATCACCTGTGATCACATCACATCACATCACATCACATCACATCACATGTGATCACATCACATCACATCACATCACATCACATCACATCACATGTGATCACATCACATCACATCACATCACATCACATCACATCACATCACATCACATCACATCACATCACATCACATCACATCACATCACATCACATCACATGTGATCACATCACATCACATGTGATCACATCACATCACATCACATCACATCACATCACATCACATCACATCACATCACATCACATGTGATCACATCACATCATATCACATCACATCACATCACATCACATCACATCACATCACATCACATCACATCACATCACATCACATCACATCACATCACATCACATCACAAGTGATCACATCACATCATATCATATCACATCATCACATCAAATCAAATCACATCACATCACATCACATCACATCAAATCACATCACATCACATCACATCACATCACATCACATCACATCACATCACATCACATCACATGATCATCACATCACATCACATCACATCACATGATCATCACATCACATCACAACATCACATCACATCACATCACATCACATCACATCACATCACATCACATCACATCACATCAAATCACATCACATGTGATCACATCACATCACATGTGATCACATCACATCACATCACATGTGATCACATCACATCACATCACATCAAATCACATCACATCACATGTGATCACATCACATCACATCACATCACATCACATCACATCACATCACATCACATCACATCACATCACATCACATCACATCACATGTGATCACATCACATCACATCACATCACATCACATCACATCACATGTGATCACATCACAAGTGATCACATCACATCACATCAAATCACATCACATGTGATCACATCACATCACATCACATGTGATCACATCACATCACATCACATCACATCACATCACATCACATCACATCACATGTGATCAAATCACATCACATCATCACATCATCACATCACATCACATCACATCACATCACATCACATCACATCAAATGATCATCACATCACATCACATCACATCACATGATCATCACATCACATCACATCACATCACATCACATCACATGTGATCACATCACATGTGATCACATCACATCACATGTGATCACATCACATCACATCACATGTGATCACATCACATCACATCACATCACATGTGATCACATCACATCACATCACATGTGATCACATCAAATCACATCACATCACATCACATCACATCACATCACATCACATCACATCACATCACATCACATCACATGTGATCACATCAAATCACATCACATCACATCACATCACATCAAATCAAATGTGATCACATCACATCACATCACATGTGATCACATCACATCACATCACATCAAATCACATCACATGTGATCACATCACATCACATCACATGTGATCACATCACATCACATCACATGTGATCACATCACATCACATCACATCACATGTGATCACATCACATCACATCACATCACATCACATCACATGATCATCACATCACATCACATCACATCACATCACATCACATCACATCACATCACATCACATGATCATCACATCACATCACATCACATCACATGATCATCACATCACATCACAACATCACATCACATCACATCACATCACATCACATCACATCACATCACATCACATCACATCACATCACATCACATCACATCACATCACATCGCATCACATCACATCACATCACATGTGATCACATCACATCACATCACATCACATCACATCACATCACATCACATGTGATCACATCACATCACATGTGATCACATCACATCACATCACATCACATCACATCACATCACATCACATCACATCACATCACATCACATCACATCACATCACATCACATGTGATCACATCACATCACATCACATCACATCACATCACATCACATCACATCACATCACATCACATGTGATCACATCACATCACATCACATGTGATCACATCAAATCACATCACATCACTTCACATCACATCACATGTGATCACATCAAATCACATCACATCACATCACATCACATCACATCACATCACCTGTGATCACATCACATCACATCACATCACATCACATCACATCACATCACATCACATGTGATCACATCACATCACATCACATCACATCACATCACATCACATCACATGTGATCACATCACATCACATGTGATCACATCACATCACATCACATCACATGTGATCACATCACATCACATGTGATCACATGTGATCACATCACATCACATCACATCACATCACATCACATCACATCACATCACATCACATCACATCACATCACATCACATCACATGTGATCACATCACATCACATGTGTTCACATCACATCACATCACATCACATCACATCACATCACATCACATCACATCACATCACATGTGATCACATCATATCACATCACATCACATCACATCACATCACATCACATCACATCACATCACATCACATCACATCACATCACATCACATCACATCACATCACATCACATCACATCACATCACAAGTGATCACATCACATCATATCATATCACATCATCACATCAAATCAAATCAAATCACATCACATCACATCACATCACATCACATCACATCACATCACATCACATCACATCAAATCACATCACATCACATCACATCACATCACATCACATGATCATCACATCACATCACATCACATCACATGATCATCACATCACATCACAACATCACATCACATCACATCACATCACATCACATCACATCACATCAAATCACATCACATGTGATCACATCACATCACATGTGATCACATCACATCACATCACATGTGATCACATCACATCACATCACATCACATCACATCACATGTGATCACATCACATCACATCACATCACATCACATCACATCACATCACATCACATCACATCACATGTGATCACATCACATGTGATCACATCACATCACATCACATCACATCACATGTGATCACATCACATCACATCACATGTGATCACATCACATCACATCACATCACATCACATCACATCACATCACATCACATCACATGTGATCAAATCACATCACATCATCACATCATCACATCACATCACATCACATCACATCACATCAAATGATCATCACATCACATCACATCACATCACATCACATGATCATCACATCACATCACATCACATCACATCACATGTGATCACATCACATGTGATCACATCACATCACATGTGATCACATCATATCACATCACATGTGATCACATCACATCACATCACATCACATGTGATCACATCACATCACATCACATGTGATCACATCAAATCACATCACATCACATCACATCACATCACATCACATCACATCACATCACATCACATCACATCACATCACATCACATGTGATCACATCAAATCACATCACATCACATCACATCACATCACATCAAATCAAATGTGATCACATCACATCACATCACATGTGATCACATCACATCACATCACATCAAATCACATCACATGTGATCACATCACATCACATCACATGTGATCACATCACATCACATCACATGTGATCACATCACATCACATCACATCACATGTGATCACATCACATCACATCACATCACATCACATCACATCACATCACATCACATCACATCACATCACATCACATCACATCACATCACATCACATCACACCAAATCACATCACATGTGATCACATCACATCACATCACATCACATCATCACATCACATCACATCACATCACATCACATCACTTGATCATCTCATCACATCACATCACATCACATCACATCAAATGATCATCACATCAAATCACATAAAATGTGATCACATCACATGTGATCACATCACATCACATCACATCACATCAAATCACATCACATGTGATCACATCACATCACATCACATGTGATCACATCACATGTGATCACATCACATCACATCACATCACATCACATGTGATCACATCACATCACATCACATCACATCACATCACATCACATCACATCACATCACATCACATCAAATCACATCACATGTGATCACATCACATCACATCACATCACATCACATCACATCACATCACATCACATCACATCACATGATCATCACATCACATCACATCACATCACATCACATCACATCACATCACATCACATCACATCACATCACATCACATCACATCACATCACATCACATCACATCACATGTGATCACATCACATCACATCACATCACATCACATCACATGTGATCACATCACATCACATCACATCACATCACATCACATCACATGTGATCACATCACATCACATGTGATCACATCACATCACATCACATCACATCACATCACATCACATCACATCACATCACATCACATCACATCACATCACATCACATCACATCACATCACATCACATCACATGTGATCACATCACATCACATCACATCACATCACATCACATCACATCACATCACATCACATGTGATCACATCACATCACATCACATGTGATCACATCACATCACATCACATGTGATCACATCACATCACATGTGATCACATCACATCACATCACATCACATCACATCGCATGTGATCACATCACATGTGATCACATCACATCACATCACATGTGATCACATCACATCACATCACATCACATCACATGTGATCACATCACATCACATCACATCACATCACATCACATCACATCACATCACATCACATCACATCACATCACATCACATCACATCACATGTGATCACATCACATCAAATCACATCACATCACATCACATCACATGTGATCACATCACATCACATCACATCACATCACATCACATCACATCACATCACATCACATCACATCACATCACATCACATCACATCACATCACATCACATGTGATCACATCACATCACATCACATGTGATCACATCACATCACATCACATGTGATCACATCACATCACATGTGATCACATCACATCACATGTGATCACATCACATCACATCACATCACATCACATCACATCACATCACATGTGATCACATCACATCACATGTGATCACATCACATCACATCACATGTGATCACATCACATCACATCACATCACATGTGATCACATCACATCACATCACATCACATCACATCACATCACATCACATCACATCACATCACATGTGATCACATCACATCATATCATATCACATCATCACATCAAATCACATCACATCACATCACATCACATCACATCACATCACATCACATCACATCACATCACATCACATCACATCACATCACATCACATCACATGATCATCACATCACATCACATCACATCACATCAAATCACATCACATGATCATCACATCACATCACAACATCACATCACATCACATCACATCACATCACATCACATCACATCACATCACATCACATCACATCACATCAAATCACATCAAATCACAAGTGATCACATCACATCACATCAAATCACATCACATGTGATCACATCACATCACATCACATGTGATCACATCACATCACATGTGATCACATCACATCACATCACATCACATCACATCACATCACATGTGATCACATCACATCACATGTGATCACATCAACATCACATCACATCACATGTGATCACATCACATCACATCACATCACATGTGATCACATCACATGTGATCACATCACATCACATCACATCACATCACATCACATCACATCACATCACATGTGATCACATCACATCACATCACATGTGATCACATCACATCACATCACATCACATCACATCACATCACATCACATGTGATCACATCACATCACATAATCACATCATCACATCACATCACATCACATCACATCACATCACATCACATCACATCACATCACATGATCATCACATCACATCAAATCATATCACATCACATGATCATCACATCACATCACATCACATCACATCACATCACATCACATCACATCACATGTGATCACATCACATGTGATCACATCACATCACATGTGATCACATCACATCACATCACATGTGATCACATCACATCACATCACATCACATCACATCACATCACATCACATCAAATCACATCACATCACATCACATCACATCACATCACATGTGATCACATCAAATCACATCACATCACATCACATCACATCACCTGTGATCACATCACATCACATCACATCACATCACATCACATCACATGTGATCACATCACATCACATCACATCACATCACATCACATCACATGTGATCACATCACATCACATGTGATCACATCACATCACATCACATCACATGTGATCACATCACATCACATGTGATCACATCACATCACATCACATCACATCACATCACATCACATCACATCACATCACATCACATCACATCACATCACATCACATCACATCACATGTGATCACATCACATGTGATCACATCACATCACATGTGATCACATCACATCACATCATATCACATCACATCACATCACATCACATCACATCACATCACATCACATCACATGTGATCACATCACATCATATCACATCACATCACATCACATCACATCACATCACATCACATCACATCACATCACATCACATCACATCACATCACATCACATCACATCACAAGTGATCACATCACATCATATCATATCACATCATCACATCAAATCACATCACATCACATCACATCACATCACATCACATCACATCACATCACATCACATCACATCACATCACATCACATGATCATCACATCACATCACAACATCACATCACATCACATCACATCACATCACATCACATCACATCACATCACATCACATCAAATCACATCACATGTGATCACATCACATCACATGTGATCACATCACATCACATCACATGTGATCACATCACATCACATCACATCACATCACATCACATCACATCACATCACATGTGATCACATCACATCACATCACATCACATCACATCACATCACATCACATCACATCACATGTGATCACATCACATCACATCACATCACATCACATGTGATCACATCACATGTGATCAAATCACATCACATCACATCACATCACATCACATCACATCACATGTGATCACATCACATCACATCACATGTGATCACATCACATCACATCACATCACATCACATCACATCACATCACATGTGATCAAATCACATCATATCATCACATCATCACATCACATCACATCACATCACATCACATCACATCACATCACATCAAATGATCATCACATCACATCACATCACATCACATCACATGATCATCACATCACATCACATCACATCACATCACATGTGATCACATCACATGTGATCACATCACATCACATGTGATCACATCACATCACATCACATCACATCACATCACATGTGATCACATCACATCACATCACATGTGATCACATCAAATCACATCACATCACATCACATCACATCACATCACATCACATCACATCACATCACATCACATCACATGTGATCACATCAAATCACATCACATCACATCACATCACATCAAATCAAATGTGATCACATCACATCACATCACATGTGATCACATCACATCACATCACATCAAATCACATCACATGTGATCACATCACATCACATCACATGTGATCACATCACATCACATGTGATCACATCACATCACATCACATGTGATCACATCACATCACATCACATCACATCACATCACATCACATCACATCACATCACATCACATCACATCACACCAAATCACATCACATGTGATCACATCACATCACATCACATCACATCACATCATAACATCACATCACATCACATCACATCACATCACATCACTTGATCATCACATCACATCACATCACATGATCATCACATCACATCACATAAAATGTGATCACATCACATGTGATCACATCACATCACATCACATCACATCACATCACATCAAATCACATCAAATGTGATCACATCACATCACATCACATGTGATCACATCACATGTGATCACATCACATCACATCACATCACATCACATGTGATCACATCACATCACATCACATCACATCACATCACATCACATCACATCACATCACATCACATCACATCACATCACATCAAATCACATCACATGTGATCACATCACATCACATCACATCACATCACATCAAATCACATCATCACATCATCACATCACATCAAATCAAATCACATCACATCACATCACATGATCATCACATCACATCACATCATCACATCACATCACATCACATCACATCACATCACATCACATCACATCACATGATCATCACATCACATGATCATCACATCACATCACATCAAATCACATGATCATCACATCACATCACATCACATCACATCACATCACATCACATGATCATCACATCACATCACATCACATGATCATCACATCACATCACATCACATCACATCACATCACATCACATCACATCACATCACATCACATCACATCACATCACATCACATGATCATCACATCACATCACATGTGATCACATCACATCACATGATCATCAAATGATCATCACATCACATCACATCACATGTGATCACATCACATCACATCACATCACATGTGATCACATCACATGTGATGTGATCACATCACATCACATCACATGTGATCACATCACATCACATGTGATCACATCACATCACATCACATCACATCACATCACATGTGATCGCATCACATCACATCACATCACATCACATCACATCACATGTGATCACATCACATCACATGTGATCATATCACATCACATCAAATCACATCACATCACATCACATCACATCACATCACATCACATCACATCACATTTGATCACATCACATCACATGTGATCACATCACATCACATGTGATCACATCACATCACATCACATGTGATCACATCACATCACATCACATCACATCACATCACATCACATCACATCACATCACATCACATCACATCACATCACATCACATCACATCACATGACATGTGATCATATCACATCACATCACATGTGATCACATCACATCACATCACATGTGATCACATCACATCACATCACATCACATCACATCACATCACATGTGATCACATCACATCACATCACATCACATCACATCACATCACATCACATCACATCACATGTGATCAAATCACATCACATCACATCACATCACATCACATCACATCACATCACATCACATCACATGTGATCACATCACATCACATGTGATCACATCACATCACATCACATGTGATCACATCACATCACATCACATGTGATCACATCACATCACATCACATGTGATCACATCACATCACATCACATCACATCAAATCACATCACATCACATCAAATCAAATCACATCACATCACATCACATCACATCACATCACATCACATCATCACATCACATCACATCACATCACATCACATCACATCACATCACATCACATCACATCACATGATCATCACATCACATCACATGATCATCACATCACATCACATGATCATCACATCACATCACATCACATCACATCACATGATCATCACATCACATCACATCACATCACATCACATCACATCACATCAAATCACATCACATCACATCATCACATCACATCACATCACATCACATCACATCACATCACATCACATCACATGATCATCACATCACATGATCATCACATCACATCACATGTGATCACATCACATCAAATGATCATCACATCACATCAAATGATCATCACATCACATCACATCACATCACATGATCATCACATCATCACATCACATCACATCACATCACATCACATCACATCACATCACATGTGATCACATCACATCACATCACATCACATGATCATCACATCACATCACATCACATCACATCACATCACATCACATCACATCACATCACATCACATCACATCACATCACATCACATCACATGATCATCACATCACATCACATCACATCACATGATCATCACATCACATCACAACATCACATCACATCACATCACATCACATCACATCACATCACATCGCATCACATCACATCACATGTGATCACATCACATCACATCACATCACATGTGATCACATCACATCACATCACATGTGATCACATCACATCACATCACATGTGATCACATCACATCACATCACATCACATCACATCACATCACATGTGATCACATCACATCACATCACATCACATCACATCACATCACATGTGATCACATCACATCACATCACATGTGATCACATCAAATCACATCACATCACATCACATCACATCACATCACATGTGATCACATCAAATCACATCACATCACATCACATCACATCACATCACATCACATCACATCACCTGTGATCACATCACATCACATCACATCACATCACATCACATCACATGTGATCACATCACATCACATCACATCACATCACATCACATCACATCACATGTGATCACATCACATCACATGTGATCACATCACCTCACATCACATCACATCACATGTGATCACATCACATCACATGTGATCACATCACATCACATCACATCACATCACATCACATCACATCACATCACATCACATGTGATCACATCACATCACATTAGATCACATCACATCACATGTGATCACATCACATCACATCACATCACATCACATCACATCACATCACATCACATCACATCACATCACATCACATCACATCACATCACATCACTTCACATCACATGTGATCACATCACATCATATCACATCACATCACATCACATCACATCACATCACATCACATCACATCACATCACATCACATCACATCACATCACATCACATCACATCACAAGTGATCACATCACATCATATCATATCACATCATCACATCAAATCAAATCACATCACATCACATCACATCACATCACATCACATCACATCACATCACATCACATGATCATCACATCACATCACATCACATGATCATCACATCACATCACAACATCACATCACATCACATCACATCACATCACATCACATCACATCACATCACATCACATCACAACATCACATCACATCACATCACATCACATCACATCACATCACATCACATCACATCACATCACATAAAATCACATCACATGTGATCACATCACATCACATGTGATCACATCACATCACATCACATCACATCACATGTGATCACATCACATCACATCACATCACATCACATCACATCACATCACATCACATCACATCACATCACATCACATCACATCACATCACATGTGATCACATCACATCACATCACATGTGATCACATCATATGTGATCACATCACATCACATCACATCACATGTGATCACATCACATCACATCACATGTGATCACATCACATCACATCACATCACATCACATCACATCACATCACATCACATGTGATCAAATCACATCACATCATCACATCATCACATCACATCACATCACATCATATCACATCAAATGATCATCACATCACATCACATCACATCACATCACATCACATGATCATCACATCACATCACATCACATCACATCACATGTGATCACATCACATGTGATCACATCACATCACATGTGATCACATCACATCACATGTGATCACATCACATCACATCACATGTGATCACATCACATCACATCACATGTGATCACATCAAATCACATCACATCACATCACATCACATCACATCACATGTGATCACATCAAATCACATCACATCACATCACATCACATCAAATCAAATGTGATCACATCACATCACATCACATGTGATCACATCACATCACATCACATCAAATCACATCACATGTGATCACATCACATCACATCACATGTGATCACATCACATCACATCACATGTGATCACATCACATCACATCACATCACATGTGATCACATCACATCACATCACATCACATCACATCACATCACATCACATCACATCACATCACATCACATCACATCACATCACATCACATCACATCACACCAAATCACATCACATGTGATCACATCACATCACATCACATCACATCATCACATCACATCACATCACATCACATCACATCACATCACATCACATCACATCACTTGATCATCACATCACATCACATCACATCACATCACATGATCATCACATCAAATCACATAAAATGTGATCACATCACATGTGATCACATCACATCACATCACATCACATCAAATCACATCACATGTGATCACATCACATCACATCACATGTGATCACATCACATGTGATCACATCACATCACATCACATCACATCACATCACATGTGATCACATCACATCACATCACATCACATCACATCACATCACATCACATCACATCACATCACATCACATCACATCACATCAAATCACATCATATGTGATCACATCACATCACATCACATCACATCACATCACATCACATCACATCACATCACATCATCACATCACATCACATCACATCAAATCACATCACATCACATGATCATCACATCACATCACATCATCACATCACATCACATCACATCACATCACATCACATCACATCACATCACATCACATCACATCACATCACATCACATCACATCACATCACATGATCATCACATCACATGATCATCACATCACATCACATCACATCAAATCACATGATCATCACATCACATCACATCACATCACATCACATGATCATCACATCACATCACATCACATGATCATCACATCACATCACATCACATCATCACATCACATCACATCACATCACATCACATCACATCACATCACATCACATCACATCACATCACATCACATCACATCACATCACATCACATCACATCACATCACATCACATCACATGATCATCACATCACATCACATGTGATCACATCACATCACATGATCATCAAATGATCATCACATCACATCACATCACATGTGATCACATCACATCACATCACATCACATCACATGTGATCACATCACATGTGATGTGATCACATCACATCACATCACATCACATGTGATCACATCACATCACATCACATCACATCACATCACATGTGATCACATCACATCACATCACATCACATCACATCACATCACATCACATGTGATCACATCACATCACATCAAATCACATCACATCACATCACATCACATCACATCACATCACATCACATCACATTTGATCACATCACATCACATGTGATCACATCACATCACATCACATCACATGTGATCACATGACATCACATCACATGTGATCACATCACATCACATCACATCACATCACATCACATCACATCACATCACATCACATGACATGTGATCATATCACATCACATCACATGTGATCACATCACATCACATCACATGTGATCACATCACATCACATCACATCACATCACATCACATCACATCACATCACATCACATCACATCACATCACATCACATCACATCACATCACATGTGATCACATCACATCACATCACATGTGATCACATCACATCACATGTGATCACATCACATCACATCACATCACATCAAATCACATCACATCACATCACATCAAATCACATCACATCACATCACATCATATCACATCACATCACATCACATCATCACATCACATCACATCACATCACATCACATCACATCACATCACATGATCATCACATCACATCACATGATCATCACATCACATCACATGATCATCACATCACATCACATCACATCACATCACATGATCATCACATCACATCACATCACATCAAATCACATCACATCATCACATCACATCACATCACATCACATCACATCACATCACATCACATCACATGATCATCACATCACATGATCATCACATCACATGATCATCACATCACATCACATCAAATGATCATCACATCACATCACATGATCATCACATCACATCACATGTGATCACATCACATCACATCACATGTGATCACATCACATCACATCACATCACATCACATCACATCACATCACATCACATGACATGTGATCATATCACATCACATCACATGTGATCACATCACATCACATCACATGTGATCACATCACATCACATCACATCACATCACATCACATCACATCACATCACATCACATCACATCACATCACATCACATCACATCACATCACATCACATCACATGTGATCACATCACATCACATCACATGTGATCACATCACATCACATCACATGTGATCACATCACATCACATCACATCACATCAAATCACATCACATCACATCACATCACATCACATCACATCACATCACATCACATCACATCACATCACATCACATCACATCACATCATCACATCACATCACATCACATCACATCACATCACATCACATCACATCACATCACATCACATCACATGATCATCACATCACATCACATGATCATCACATCACATCACATCACATCACATCACATGATCATCACATCACATCACATCACATCAAATCACATCACATCATCACATCACATCACATCACATCACATCACATCACATCACATGATCATCACATCACATGATCATCACATCACATGATCATCACATCACATCACATCAAATGATCATCACATCACATCACATGATCATCACATCACATCACATCACATCACATCACATCACATCACATGATCATCACATCATCACATCACATCACATCACATCACATCACATCACATCACATCACATCACATCACATCACATCACATGTGATCACATCACATCACAGCACATCACATGATCATCACATCACATCACATCACATCGAATCACATCACATCACATCACATCACATCACATCACATGTGATCACATCACATCACATCACATCACATCACATCACATGATCATCACATCACATCACATCACATCACATCACATCACATCACATCACATCACATGATCATCACATCACATCACAACATCACATCACATCACATCACATCACATCACATCACATCACATCACATCACATCACATCACATCACATCACATCACATGTGATCACATCACATCACATCACATCACATGTGATCACATCACATCACATCACATGTGATCACATCACATCACATCACATGTGATCACATCACATCACATCACATCACATCACATCACATCACATCACATCACATCACATCACATCACATGTGATCACATCACATCACATGTGATCACATCACATCACATCACATCACATCACATCACATCACATCACATCACATCACATCACATCACATCACATCACATCACATGTGATCACATCACATGTGATCACATCACATCACATCACATCACATGTGATCACATCACATGTGATCACATCACATCACATCACATCACATCACATGTGATCACATCACATCACATCACATGTGATCACATCACATCACATCACATCACATCACATCACATCACATGTGATCACATCACATCACATCACATGTGATCACATCACATCACATCACATGTGATCACATCACATCACATGTGATCACATCACATCACATCAAATCACATCACATCACATCACATCACATCACATCACATCACATCACATCACATCACATCACATCACATCACATGTGATCACATCACATCACATCACATCACATCACATCACATCACATCACATGTGATCACATCACATCACATCACATCACATGTGATCACATCACATCACATCACATGTGATCACATCACATCACATCACATCACATCACATCACATCACATCACATCACATCACATCACATCACATCACATCACATGTGATCACATCACATCACATGTGATCACATCACATCACATCACATCACATCACATCACATGTGATCACATGTGATCACATCACATCACATCACATCACATCACATCACATCACATCACATCACATCACATCACATCACATGTGATCAAATCACATCACATCACATGTGATCACATCACATCACATGTGATCACATCACATCAAATCACATCACATCACATGTGATCACATCACATCACATCACATCACATCACATCAAATCACATCACATGTGATCACATCACATCACATCACATCACATCACATCACATCATCACATCATCACATCACATCACATCACATCACATCACATCACATCACATCACATCACATCACATCACATCACATCACATCACATGATCATCACATCACATCACATCACATGATCATCACATCATCACATCACATCACATCATCACATCACATCACATCACATCACATCACATCACATCACATCACATGATCATCACATCACATCACATCACATCACATCACATGATCATCACATCACATCACATCACATCACATCACATCACATCACATCACATCACATCACATCACATCACATCACATCACATCACATGATCATCACATCACATCACATCACATCACATCACATCACATCACATCACATGTGATCACATCACATCACATCACATGATCATCACATCACATCACATCACATCACATCACATCACATCACATCACATCACATCACATCACATCACATCACATGATCATCACATCACATCACATCACATCACATCACATCACATCACATCACATGATCATCACATCACATCACATCACATCACATGATCATCACATCACATCACATCACATCACATCACATCACATCACATCACATCACATCACATCACATGTGATCACATCACATGTGATCACATCACATCACATGTGATCACATCACATCACATCACATCACATCACATCACATCACATGTGATCACATCACATCACATCACATCACATCACATCACATCACATCACATCACATCACATCACATCACATCACATGTGATCACATCACATCACATCACATCACATGTGATCACATCACATCACATCACATCACATCACATCACATCACATCACATGTGATCACATCACATCACATCACATCACATCACATCACATCACATCACATCACATGTGATCACATCACATCACATCACATCACATCACATCACATCACATGTGATCACATCACATCACATGTGATCACATCACATCACATCACATCACATGTGATCACATCACATCACATCACATCACATCACATGTGATCACATCACATCACATCACATCACATCGCATCACATCACATCACATCACATCACATCACATCACATCACATCACATCACATCACATCACATCACATCACATGATCATCACATCACATCACATGATCATCACATCACATCACAACATCACATCACATCACATCACATCACATCACATCACATCACATCACATCACATCACATCACAACATCACATCACATCACATCACATCACATCACATCACATCACATCACATCACATCACATAAAATCACATCACATGTGATCACATCACATCACATGTGATCACATCACATCACATCACATCACATCACATGTGATCACATCACATCACATCACATCACATCACATCACATCACATCACATCACATCACATCACATCACATCACATCACATCACATCACATGTGATCACATCACATCACATCACATGTGATCACATCATATGTGATCACATCACATCACATCACATCACATGTGATCACATCACATCACATCACATGTGATCACATCACATCACATCACATCACATCACATCACATCACATCACATGTGATCAAATCACATCACATCATCACATCATCACATCACATCACATCACATCATATCACATCAAATGATCATCACATCACATCACATCACATCACATCACATCACATGATCATCACATCACATCACATCACATCACATCACATGTGATCACATCACATGTGATCACATCACATCACATGTGATCACATCACATCACATGTGATCACATCACATCACATCACATGTGATCACATCACATCACATCACATGTGATCACATCAAATCACATCACATCACATCACATCACATCACATCACATGTGATCACATCAAATCACATCACATCACATCACATCACATCAAATCAAATGTGATCACATCACATCACATCACATGTGATCACATCACATCACATCACATCAAATCACATCACATGTGATCACATCACATCACATCACATGTGATCACATCACATCACATCACATGTGATCACATCACATCACATCACATCACATGTGATCACATCACATCACATCACATCACATCACATCACATCACATCACATCACATCACATCACATCACATCACATCACATCACATCACATCACACCAAATCACAT
Source organism: Gymnoscopelus microlampas (assembly GCF_963454915.1). Taxonomy (NCBI): domain Eukaryota; kingdom Metazoa; phylum Chordata; class Actinopteri; order Myctophiformes; family Myctophidae; genus Gymnoscopelus; species Gymnoscopelus microlampas. The sequence goes on along the minus strand of NC_139940.1, from coordinate 32,262,951 downwards.
CACATGTGATCACATCACATCACATCACATCACATCATCACATCACATCACATCACATCACATCACATCACATCACATCACATCACATCACTTGATCATCACATCACATCACATCACATCACATCACATGATCATCACATCAAATCACATAAAATGTGATCACATCACATGTGATCACATCACATCACATCACATCACATCAAATCACATCACATGTGATCACATCACATCACATCACATGTGATCACATCACATGTGATCACATCACATCACATCACATCACATCACATCACATGTGATCACATCACATCACATCACATCACATCACATCACATCACATCACATCACATCACATCACATCACATCACATCACATCAAATCACATCATATGTGATCACATCACATCACATCACATCACATCACATCACATCACATCACATCACATCATCACATCACATCACATCACATCAAATCACATCACATCACATGATCATCACATCACATCACATCATCACATCACATCACATCACATCACATCACATCACATCACATCACATCACATCACATCACATCACATCACATCACATCACATCACATCACATCACATGATCATCACATCACATGATCATCACATCACATCACATCACATCAAATCACATGATCATCACATCACATCACATCACATCACATCACATGATCATCACATCACATCACATCACATGATCATCACATCACATCACATCACATCATCACATCACATCACATCACATCACATCACATCACATCACATCACATCACATCACATCACATCACATCACATCACATCACATCACATCACATCACATGATCATCACATCACATCACATGTGATCACATCACATCACATGATCATCAAATGATCATCACATCACATCACATCACATGTGATCACATCACATCACATCACATCACATCACATCACATGTGATCACATCACATGTGATGTGATCACATCACATCACATCACATCACATGTGATCACATCACATCACTTGTGATCACATCACATCACATCACATCACATCACATCACATGTGATCACATCACATCACATCACATCACATCACATCACATCACATCACATCACATCACATGTGATCACATCACATCACATCAAATCACATCACATCACATCACATCACATCACATCACATCACATCACATTTGATCACATCACATCACATGTGATCACATCACATCACATCACATCACATGTGATCACATCACATCACATCACATGTGATCACATCACATCACATCACATCACATCACATCACATCACATCACATCACATCACATCACATGACATGTGATCATATCACATCACATCACATGTGATCACATCACATCACATCACATGTGATCACATCACATCACATCACATCACATCACATCACATCACATCACATCACATCACATCACATCACATCACATCACATCACATGTGATCACATCACATCACATCACATGTGATCACATCACATCACATGTGATCACATCACATCACATCACATCACATCAAATCACATCACATCACATCACATCAAATCACATCACATCACATCACATCATATCACATCACATCACATCACATCACATCACATCATCACATCACATCACATCACATCACATCACATCACATCACATCACATGATCATCACATCACATCACATGATCATCACATCACATCACATGATCATCACATCACATCACATCACATCACATCACATGATCATCACATCACATCACATCACATCAAATCACATCACATCATCACATCACATCACATCACATCACATCACATCACATCACATCACATGATCATCACATCACATGATCATCACATCACATGATCATCACATCACATCACATCAAATGATCATCACATCACATCACATGATCATCACATCACATCACATGTGATCACATCACATCACATCACATGTGATCACATCACATCACATCACATCACATCACATCACATCACATCACATGACATGTGATCATATCACATCACATCACATGTGATCACATCACATCACATCACATGTGATCACATCACATCACATCACATCACATCACATCACATCACATCACATCACATCACATCACATCACATCACATCAAATCACATCACATCACATGTGATCACATCACATCACATCACATGTGATCACATCACATCACATCACATGTGATCACATCACATCACATCACATCACATCAAATCACATCACATCACATCACATCACATCACATCACATCACATCACATCACATCACATCACATCACATCACATCACATCACATCATCACATCACATCACATCACATCACATCACATCACATCACATCACATCACATCACATCACATCACATGATCATCACATCACATCACATGATCATCACATCACATCACATCACATCACATCACATGATCATCACATCACATCACATCACATCAAATCACATCACATCATCACATCACATCACATCACATCACATCACATCACATCACATGATCATCACATCACATGATCATCACATCACATGATCATCACATCACATCACATCAAATGATCATCACATCACATCACATGATCATCACATCACATCACATCACATCACATCACATCACATCACATGATCATCACATCATCACATCACATCACATCACATCACATCACATCACATCACATCACATCACATCACATCACATCACATGTGATCACATCACATCACAGCACATCACATGATCATCACATCACATCACATCACATCGAATCACATCACATCACATCACATCACATCACATCACATGTGATCACATCACATCACATCACATCACATCACATCACATGATCATCACATCACATCACATCACATCACATCACATCACATCACATCACATGATCATCACATCACATCACAACATCACATCACATCACATCACATCACATCACATCACATCACATCACATCACATCACATCACATCACATCACATCACATCACATCACATCACATCACATCACATCACATGTGATCACATCACATCACATCACATCACATGTGATCACATCACATCACATCACATGTGATCACATCACATCACATCACATGTGATCACATCACATCACATCACATCACATCACATCACATCACATCACATCACATCACATGTGATCACATCACATCACATGTGATCACATCACATCACATCACATCACATCACATCACATCACATCACATCACATCACATCACATCACATCACATCACATCACATCACATCACATCACATGTGATCACATCACATGTGATCACATCACATCACATCACATCACATGTGATCACATCACATGTGATCACATCACATCACATCACATCACATGTGATCACATCACATCACATCACATGTGATCACATCACATCACATCACATCACATCACATCACATGTGATCACATCACATCACATCACATGTGATCACATCACATCACATCACATGTGATCACATCACATCACATGTGATCACATCACATCACATCAAATCACATCACATCACATCACATCACATCACATCACATCACATCACATCACATCACATCACATGTGATCACATCACATCACATCACATCACATCACATCACATCACATCACATCACATCACATCACATGTGATCACATCACATCACATCACATCACATGTGATCACATCACATCACATCACATGTGATCACATCACATCACATCACATCACATCACATCACATCACATCACATCACATCACATCACATCACATGTGATCACATCACATCACATGTGATCACATCACATCACATCACATGTGATCACATCACATCACATCACATCACATCACATCACATCACATCACATCACATCACATCACATGTGATCAAATCACATCACATCACATGTGATCACATCACATCACATGTGATCACATCACATCAAATCACATCACATCACATGTGATCACATCACATCACATCACATCACATCACATCAAATCACATCACATGTGATCACATCACATCACATCACATCACATCACATCACATCATCACATCATCACATCACATCACATCACATCACATCACATCACATCACATCACATCACATCACATCACATCACATCACATGATCATCACATCACATCACATCACATGATCATCACATCATCACATCACATCACATCATCACATCACATCACATCACATCACATCACATCACATCACATGATCATCACATCACATCACATCACATCACATCACATGATCATCACATCACATCACATCACATCACATCACATCACATCACATCACATCACATCACATCACATCACATCACATCACATGATCATCACATCACATCACATCACATCACATCACATCACATCACATCACATCACATCACATCACATCACATCACATCACATGTGATCACATCACATCACATCACATGATCATCACATCACATCACATCACATCACATCACATCACATCACATCACATCACATCACATCACATCACATCACATCACATCACATCACATGATCATCACATCACATCACATCACATCACATCACATCACATCACATCACATGATCATCACATCACATCACATCACATCACATGATCATCACATCACATCACATCACATCACATCACATCACATCACATCACATCACATCACATGTGATCACATCACATGTGATCACATCACATCACATGTGATCACATCACATCACATCACATCACATCACATCACATCACATGTGATCACATCACATCACATCACATCACATCACATCACATCACATCACATCACATCACATCACATCACATCACATCACATCACATCACATGTGATCACATCACATCACATCACATCACATGTGATCACATCACATCACATCACATCACATCACATCACATCACATCACATCACATCACATGTGATCACATCACATCACATCACATCACATCACATCACATCACATCACATCACATCACATCACATCACATCACATCACATGTGATCACATCACATCACATCACATCACATCACATCACATCACATGTGATCACATCACATCACATGTGATCACATCACATCACATCACATCACATGTGATCACATCACATCACATCACATCACATCACATGTGATCACATCACATCACATCACATCACATCGCATCACATCACATCACATCACATCACATCACATCACATCACATCACATGTGATCACATCACAACATATCACATCATCACATCAAATCACATCACATCACATCACATCACATCACATCACATCACATCACATGATCATCACATCACATCACATCACATCAGATGATCATCACATCACATCACAACATCACATCACATCACATCACATCACATCACATCACATCACATCACATGTGATCACATCACATCACATCACATCACATCACATCACATCACATGTGATCACATCACATCACATCACATGTGATCACATCACATCACATCACATCTCATCACATGTGATCACATCACATCACATCACAATGATCACATCACATCACATCACATCACATGTGATCACATCACATCACATCACATCACATCACATCACATGTGATCACATCACATCACATCACATCACATCAGATCACATCACATCACATCACATCACATGTGATCACATCACATCACATCACATCAGATCACATTTGATCACATCACATGTGATCACATCACATCACATCACATCACATCACATGTGATCACATCACATCACATCACATGTGATCACATCACATCACATCACATCACATCACATGTGATCACATCACATCACATCAAATGTGATCACATCACATCACAAGTGATCACATCACATCACATCACATCACATCACATCACATCACATCACATCACATGTGATCACATCACATCACATCACATCACATCACATCATATCACATCACATGTGATCACATCACATCACATCACATCATCACATCACATCACATCACATCACATGATCATCACATCACATCACATCACATCACATCACATCACATCACATGTGATCACATCACATCACATCACATGTGATCACATCACATCACATCACATCACATCACATCACATCACATCACATCACATCACATCACATCACATCACATCACATCACATGTGATCACATCACATCACATCACATGTGATCACATCACATCACATCACATCACATCACATGTGATCACATCACATCAAATCACATCACATCACATCACATGTGATCACATCACATCACATCACATCACATCACATCACATGATCATCACATCACATCACATGTGATCACATCACATCACATCACATCACATGATCATCACATCACATCACATCACATCACATGATCATCACATCACATCACAATACATTACAATACATTACAATACATTACAATACAATACAATACAATACAATACATCACATCACATCACATCACAATACATTACAATACATTACAATACATTACAATACAATACAATACAATACAATACAATACAATACATCACATCACATCACATCACATGTGATGTGATCACATCACATCACATCACATCACATGTGATCACATCACATCACATGTGATCACATCACATCACATCACATCACATCACATGTGATCATATCACATCACATCACATCACATCACATCACATCACATCACATCACATCACATCACATCACATCACATCACATCACATCACATCACATGTGATCACATCACATCACATCACATCACATCACATCACATCACAATACATTACAATACATTACAATACAATACAATACAATACAATACATCACATCACATCACATCACAATACATTACAATACAACACAATACAATACAATACAATACAATACAATACAATACATCACATCACATCACATCACATCACATCACATCACATCACATCACATCACATCATATCACAATACATTACGATACAATACAATACAATACAATACATCACATCACATCACATCACAATACATTACAATACAATACAATACAATACATCACATCACATTACATCAAAATACATCACAATACATTACAATACAATACAATACAATACATCACATCACATCACATCACATCACATCACAATACACCAGTAAGACTCCCTAATCGGGAGATAAGCGACCGTAGGTCACATGTATACAGGGGAAAGGAGGGATTGTTTGTGGGGGGCAAGCCCCCGAGTTACGGCATTTTATGTGAGCTGCAGTGGCAATACATCACATCACATCACATCCATCACAATACATTACAATACAATACAATACAATACAATACAATACAATACATCACATCACATCACATCACATCACATCACATCACATCACATCACATCACATCACAATACATTACAATACAATACATTACAATACAATACAATACATCACATCACATCACATCACATCACATCACATCACATCACATCACATCACATCACATTACATCACAATACATTACAATACAATACAATACAATACAATACATCACATCACATCACATCACATCACATCACATCACATCACATCACATCACATCACATTACATCACAATACATTACAATACAATACAATACAATACATCACATCACATCACATCACATCACATCACATCACATCACATCACATCACATCACATCACATCACATCACATCACATCACATCACATGTGATCACATCACATCAAATCACATCACATCACATCACATGTGATCACATCACATCACATCACATCACATCAAATCACATCACATCACTTGATCATCACATCACATCACATCATCACATCACATCACATCACATCACATCACATCACATCACATCACATCACATCACATCACATCACATGATCATCACATCACATGATCATCACATCACATCACATCACATCAAATCACATGATCATCACATCACATCACATCACATCACATCACATCACATCACATGATCATCACATCACATCACATCACATCACATGATCATCACATCACATCACATCACATCATCACATCACATCACATCACATCACATCACATCACATCACATCACATCACATCACATCACATCACATCACATCACATCACATCACATCACATGATCATCACATCACATCACATGTGATCACATCACATCACATGATCATCAAATGATCATCACATCACATCACATCACATCACATGTGATCACATCACATCACATCACATCACATCACATGTGATCACATCACATGTGATGTGATCACATCACATCACATCATATGTGATCACATCACATCACTTGTGATCACATCACATCACATCACATCACATCACATCACATGTGATCACATCACATCACATCACATCACATCACATCACATCACATCACATCACATGTGATCACATGTGATCACATCACATGTGATCACATCACATCACATGTGATCACATCACATCACATCAAATCACATCACATCACATCACATCACATCACATCACATCACATTTGATCACATCACATCACATGTGATCACATCACATCACATGTGATCACATCACATCACATCACATCACATGTGATCACATCACATCACATCACATGTGATCACATCACATCACATCACATCACATCACATGACATGACATGTGATCATATCACATCACATCACATGTGATCACATCACATCACATCACATGTGATCACATCACATCACATCACATCACATCACATCACATCACATCACATCACATCACATCACATCACATCACATCACATCACATCACATCACATGTGATCAAATCACATCACATCACATGTGATCACATCACATCACATCACATCACATCACATCACATCACATCACATCACATCACATCACATCACATGTGATCACATCACATCACATCACATCACATGTGATCAAATCACATCACATCACATGTGATCACATCACATCACATCACATCACATCACATCACATCACATCACATGTGATCACATCACATCACATCACATGTGATCACATCACATCACATCACATGTGATCACATCACATCACATCAAATCACATCACATCACATCAAATCACATCACATCACATCACATCACATCACATCATCACATCACATCACATCAAATCACATCACATCACATCACATCACATCACATCACATCACATCACATCACATCACATCACATCACATCACATGATCATCACATCACATCACATGATCATCACATCACATCACATGATCATCACATCACATCACATCACATCACATCACATGATCATCACATCACATCACATCACATCAAATCACATCACATCACATCATCACATCACATCACATCACATCACATCACATCACATCACATCACATGATCATCACATCACATGATCATCACATCACATCACATGTGATCACATCACATCAAATGATCATCACATCACATCACATGATCATCACATCACATCACATCACATCACATCACATCACATGATCATCACATCATCACATCACATCACATCACATCACATCACATGTGATCACATCACATCACATCACATCACATGATCATCACATCACATCACATCACATCACATCACATCACATCACATCACATCACATGATCATCACATCACATCACATCACATCACATCACATCACATCACATCACATCACATGATCATCACATCACATCACAACATCACATCACATCACATCACATCACATCACATCACATCACATCACATCACATCACATCACATCACATCACATCACATCACATCACATCACATCACATCACATCACATGTGATCACATCACATCACATCACATGTGATCACATCACATCACATCACATCACATCACATGTGATCACATCACATGTGATCACATCACATCACATCACATCACATCACATCACATCACATCACATCACATCACATCACATGTGATCACATCACATGTGATCACATCACATCACATCACATCACATGTGATCACATCACATGTGATCACATCACATCACATCACATCACATCACATCACATGTGATCACATCACATCACATCACATGTGATCACATCACATCACATCACATCACATCACATCACATCACATCACATCACATCACATCACATCACATCACATCACATGTGATCACATCACATGTGATCACATCACATCACATCACATCACATCACATGTGATCACATCACATCACATCACATCACATCACATCACATCACATCACATCACATCACATCACATCACATCACATGTGATCACATCACATCACATCACATCACATGTGATCACATCACATCACATCACATGTGATCACATCACATCACATCACATCACATCACATCACATCACATCACATCACATCACATCACATCACATGTGATCACATCACATCACATGTGATCACATCACATCACATCACATGTGATCACATCACATCACATCACATCACATCACATGTGATCACATCACATCACATCACATCACATCACATCACATCACATCACATCACATCACATCACATCACATCACATCACATCACATGTGATCAAATCACATCACATCACATGTGATCACATCACATCACATGTGATCACATCACATCACATGTGATCACATCACATCAAATCACATCACATCACATGTGATCACATCACATCACATCACATCACATCACATCACATCACATCACATCACATCACATCACATCACATCACATCACATCAAATCACATCACATGTGATCACATCACATCACATCACATCACATCACATCACATCACATCACATCACATCACATCACATCATCACATCATCACATCACATCACATCACATCACATCACATCACATCACATCACATCACATGATCATCACATCACATCACATCACATGATCATCACATCATCACATCACATCACATCATCACATCACATCACATCACATCACATCACATCACATCACATCACATCACATCACATGATCATCACATCACATCACATCACATCACATGATCATCACATCACATCACATCACATCACATCACATCACATCACATCACATCACATCACATCACATCACATCACATCACATGATCATCACATCACATCACATCACATCACATCACATCACATCACATCACATCACATCACATCACATCACATCACATCACATGTGATCACATCACATCACATCACATGATCATCACATCACATCACATCACATCACATCACATCACATCACATCACATCACATCACATCACATCACATCACATCACATCACATCACATCACATCACATCACATCACATCACATCACATGATCATCACATCACATCACATCACATCACATCACATCACATGATCATCACATCACATCACATCACATCACATGATCATCACATCACATCACATCACATCACATCACATCACATCACATCACATCACATCACATCACATGTGATCACATCACATCACATCACATGTGATCACATCACATCACATCACATCACATCACATGTGATCACATCAGGTCACATCACATCACATCACATCACATCACATCACATCACATCACATGTGATCACATCACATCACATCACATCACATCACATGTGATCACATCACATCACATCACATCACATCACATCACATCACATCACATCACATCACATGTGATCACATCACATCACATGTGATCACATCACATCACATCACATCACATCACATCACATCACATCACATCACATCACATCACATCACATCACATCACATCACATCACATCACATCACATCACATCACATGTGATCACATCACATCACATCACATCACATCACATCACATCACATCACATCGCATCACATCACATCACATCACATCACATCACATCACATCACATCACATCACATCACATCACATCACATCACATCACATCACATGTGATCACATCACATCATATCACATCATCACATCAAATCACATCACATCACATCACATCACATCACATCACATCACATCACATGATCATCACATCACATCACATCACATCACATGATCATCACATCACATCACAACATCACATCACATCACATCACATCACATCACATCACATCACATCACATCACATCACATCACATCACATCACATCACATCACATCACATCACATCACATCACATCACATGTGATCACATCACATCACATGTGATCACATCACATCACATCACATGTGATCACATCACATCACATCACATCAGATCACATCACATCACATCACATCACATCACATGTGATCACATCACATCACATCACATCACATCACATGTGATCACATCACATCACATCACATCACATCAGATCACATCACATCACATCACATCACATGTGATCACATCACATCACATCACAACACATCACATGTGATCACATCACATGTGATCACATCACATCACATGTGATCACATCACATCACATCACATGTGATCACATCACATCACATCACATCACATCACATCACATCACATCACATCACATCACATCACATCACATCACATGTGATCACATCACATCACATCACATGTGATCACATCACATCACAAGTGATCACATCACATCACATCACATGTGATCACATCACATGTGATCACATCACATCACATCACATCACATCACATCACATCACATCACATCACATCACATGTGATCACATCACATCACATCACATCACATCACATCATCACATCACATCACATCACATCACATGATCATCACATCACATCACATCACATCACATCACATCACATCACATCACATCACATCACATCACATCACATCACATGTGATCACATCACATGTGATCACATCACATCACATCACATGTGATCACATCACATCACATCACATCACATCACATCACATCACATCACATCACATCACATCACATCACATCACATGTGATCACATCACATCACATCACATCACATCACATCACATCACATCACATGTGATCACATCACATCACATCACAACACATCACATGTGATCACATCACATGTGATCACATCACATCACATGTGATCACATCACATCACATCACATGTGATCACATCACATCACATCACATCACATCACATCACATCACATCACATCACATCACATCACATCACATCACATGTGATCACATCACATCACATCACATGTGATCACATCACATCACAAGTGATCACATCACATCACATCACATGTGATCACATCACATGTGATCACATCACATCACATCACATCACATCACATCACATCACATCACATCACATCACATGTGATCACATCACATCACATCACATCACATCACATCATCACATCACATCACATCACATCACATGATCATCACATCACATCACATCACATCACATCACATCACATCACATCACATCACATCACATCACATCACATCACATGTGATCACATCACATGTGATCACATCACATCACATCACATGTGATCACATCACATCACATCACATCACATCACATCACATCACATCACATCACATCACATCACATCACATCACATCACATGTGATCACATCACATCACATCACATCACATCACATCACATCACATCACATCACATCACATCACATCACATGTGATCACATCACATCAAATCACATCACATCACATCACATGTGATCACATCACATCACATCACATCACATCACATCACATCACATCACATCACATCACATCACATGATCATCACATCACATCACATCACATGTGATCACATCACATCACATCACATCACATGATCATCACATCACATCACATCACATCACATGATCATCACATCACATCACAATACATTACAATACATTACAATACATTACAATACAATACAATACAATACAATACATCACATCACATCACATCACAATACATTACAATACATTACAATACATTACAATACAATACAATACAATACAATACAATACAATACAATACAATACATCACATCACATCACATGTGATGTGATCACATCACATCACATCACATCACATCACATGTGATCACATCACATCACATGTGATCACATCACATCACATCACATCACATGTGATCACATCACATCACATCACATCACATCACATCACATCACATCACATCACATCACATGTGATCACATCACATCACATCACATCACATCACATCACATCACATCACATCAAATCACATCACATCACATCACATCACATCACATCATCACATCACATCACATCAAATCACATCACATCACATCACATCACATCACATCACATCACATCACATCACATCACATCACATGATCATCACATCACATCACATGATCATCACATCACATCACATGATCATCACATCACATCACATCACATCACATCACATGATCATCACATCACATCACATCACATCAAATCACATCACATCATCACATCACATCACATCACATCACATCACATCACATCACATCACATGATCATCACATCACATGATCATCACATCACATCACATGTGATCACATCACATCAAATGATCATCACATCACATCACATGATCATCACATCACATCACATCACATCACATCACATCACATGATCATCACATCATCACATCACATCACATCACATCACATCACATCACATCACATCACATGTGATCACATCACATCACATCACATCACATGATCATCACATCACATCACATCACATCACATCACATCACATCACATCACATCACATCACATGATCATCACATCACATCACATCACATCACATCACATCACATCACATCACATCACATCACATGATCATCACATCACATCACAACATCACATCACATCACATCACATCACATCACATCACATCACATCACATCACATCACATCACATCACATCACATCACATCACATCACATGTGATCACATCACATCACATCACATGTGATCACATCACATCACATCACATCACATCACATCACATGTGATCACATCACATGTGATCACATCACATCACATCACATCACATCACATCACATCACATCACATCACATCACATCACATCACATGTGATCACATCACATGTGATCACATCACATCACATCACATCACATGTGATCACATCACATGTGATCACATCACATCACATCACATCACATCACATCACATGTGATCACATCACATCACATCACATGTGATCACATCACATCACATCACATGTGATCACATCACATCACATCACATCACATCACATCACATCACATCACATCACATCACATCACATCACATCACATCACATCACATCACATGTGATCACATCACATGTGATCACATCACATCACATCACATCACATCACATCACATGTGATCACATCACATCACATCACATCACATCACATCACATCACATCACATCACATCACATCACATCACATGTGATCACATCACATCACATCACATCACATGTGATCACATCACATCACATCACATGTGATCACATCACATCACATCACATCACATCACATCACATCACATCACATCACATCACATGTGATCACATCACATCACATGTGATCACATCACATCACATCACATGTGATCACATCACATCACATCACATCACATGTGATCACATCACATCACATCACATCACATCACATCACATCACATCACATCACATCACATCACATCACATCACATCACATCACATCACATCACATCACATCACATCACATCACATGTGATCAAATCACATCACATCACATGTGATCACATCACATCACATGTGATCACATCACATCAAATCACATCACATCACATGTGATCACATCACATCACATCACATCACATCACATCACATCACATCACATCAAATCACATCACATGTGATCACATCACATCACATCACATCACATCACATCACATCACATCACATCACATCACATCACATCACATCATCACATCATCACATCACATCACATCACATCACATCACATCACATCACATCACATCACATCACATCACATGATCATCACATCACATCACATCACATGATCATCACATCATCACATCACATCACATCATCACATCACATCACATCACATCACATCACATCACATCACATCACATCACATCACATGATCATCACATCACATCACATCACATCACATGATCATCACATCACATCACATCACATCACATCACATCACATCACATCACATCACATCACATCACATCACATCACATCACATGATCATCACATCACATCACATCACATCACATCACATCACATCACATCACATCACATCACATCACATCACATCACATCACATCACATCACATCACATGTGATCACATCACATCACATCACATGATCATCACATCACATCACATCACATCACATCACATCACATCACATCACATCACATCACATCACATCACATCACATCACATCACATCACATCACATGATCATCACATCACATCACATCACATCACATCACATCACATGATCATCACATCACATCACATCACATCACATGATCATCACATCACATCACATCACATCACATCACATCACATCACATCACATCACATCACATCACATCACATCACATGTGATCACATCACATCACATCACATGTGATCACATCACATCACATCACATCACATCACATGTGATCACATCAGGTCACATCACATCACATCACATCACATCACATCACATGTGATCACATCACATCACATCACATCACATCACATCACATGTGATCACATCACATCACATCACATCACATCACATCACATCACATCACATCACATCACATCACATGTGATCACATCACATCACATGTGATCACATCACATCACATCACATCACATCACATCACATCACATCACATCACATCACATCACATCACATCACATCACATCACATCACATCACATCACATGTGATCACATCACATCACATCACATCACATCACATCACATCACATCGCATCACATCACATCACATCACATCACATCACATCACATCACATCACATCACATCACATCACATGTGATCACATCACATCATATCACATCATCACATCAAATCACATCACATCACATCACATCACATCACATCACATCACATCACATCACATCACATCACATCACATCACATCACATCACATCACATCACATGTGATCACATCACATCACATGTGATCACATCACATCACATCACATGTGATCACATCACATCACATCACATCAGATCACATCACATCACATCACATCACATGTGATCACATCACATCACATCACATCACATCACATGTGATCACATCACATCACATCACATCACATCAGATCACATCACATCACATCACATCACATGTGATCACATCACATCACATCACAACACATCACATGTGATCACATCACATGTGATCACATCACATCACATGTGATCACATCACATCACATCACATGTGATCACATCACATCACATCACATCACATCACATCACATCACATCACATCACATCACATCACATCACATCACATCACATGTGATCACATCACATCACATCACATGTGATCACATCACATCACAAGTGATCACATCACATCACATCACATCACATGTGATCACATCACATGTGATCACATCACATCACATCACATCACATCACATCACATCACATCACATCACATCACATCACATCACATCACATCACATCACATCACATGTGATCACATCACATCACATCACATCACATCACATCATCACATCACATCACATCACATCACATGATCATCACATCACATCACATCACATCACATCACATCACATCACATCACATCACATCACATCACATCACATCACATCACATGTGATCACATCACATGTGATCACATCACATCACATCACATGTGATCACATCACATCACATCACATCACATCACATCACATCACATCACATCACATCACATGTGATCACATCACATCACATCACATGTGATCACATCACATCACATCACATCACATCACATCACATCACATCACATGTGATCACATCACATCAAATCACATCACATCACATCACATGTGATCACATCACATCACATCACATCACATCACATCACATCACATCACATGATCATCACATCACATCACATCACATCACATCACATCACATGATCATCACATCATCACATCACATCACATCACATCACATCACATCACATCACATCACATCACATCACATCACATCACATCACATCACATGATCATCACATCACATCACATCACATCACATCACATCACATCACATCACATGATCATCACATCACATCACATCACATCACATCACATCACATCACATGATCATCACATCACATCACAACATCACATCACATCACATCACATCACATCACATCACATCACATCACATCACATCACATCACATGTGATCACATCACATCACATCACATGTGATCACATCACATCACATCACATCACATCACATGTGATCACATCACATGTGATCACATCACATCACATCACATCACATCACATCACATCACATCACATCACATCACATCACATGTGATCACATCACATGTGATCACATCACATCACATCACATCACATGTGATCACATCACATCACATCACATCACATCACATGTGATCACATCACATCACATCACATGTGATCACATCACATCACATCACATGTGATCACATCACATCACATCACATCACATCACATCACATCACATCACATCACATCACATCACATCACATCACATCACATCACATCACATGTGATCACATCACATGTGATCACATCACATCACATCACATCACATCACATCACATCACATCACATGTGATCACATCACATCACATCACATCACATCACATCACATTACATCACATCACATCACATCACATCACATGTGATCACATCACATCACATCACATCACATGTGATCACATCACATCACATCACATGTGATCACATCACATCACATCACATCACATCACATCACATCACATCACATCACATCACATCACATCACATCACATCACATCACATCACATGTGATCACATCACATCACATCACATCACATGTGATCACATCACATCACATCACATGTGATCACATCACATCACATCACATCACATCACATCACATCACATCACATCACATCACATCACATCACATCACATCACATCACATCACATGTGATCAAATCACATCACATCACATGTGATCACATCACATCACATGTGATCACATCACATCAAATCACATCACATCACATGTGATCACATCACATCACATCACATCACATCACATCACATCACATCACATCACATCACATCAAATCACATCACATGTGATCACATCACATCACATCACATCACATCACATCACATCACATCACATCATCACATCATCACATCACATCACATCACATCACATCACATCACATCACATGATCATCACATCACATCACATCACATGATCATCACATCATCACATCACATCACATCATCACATCACATCACATCACATCACATCACATCACATCACATCACATCACATCACATGATCATCACATCACATCACATCACATCACATGATCATCACATCACATCACATCACATCACATCACATCACATCACATCACATCACATCACATCACATCACATGATCATCACATCACATCACATCACATCACATCACATCACATCACATCACATCACATCACATCACATCACATCACATCACATCACATGTGATCACATCACATCACATCACATGATCATCACATCACATCACATCACATCACATCACATCACATCACATCACATCACATCACATCACATCACATCACATCACATGATCATCACATCACATCACATCACATCACATCACATCACATGATCATCACATCACATCACATCACATCACATGATCATCACATCACATCACATCACATCACATCACATCACATCACATCACATCACATCACATCACATCACATGTGATCACATCACATCACATCACATGTGATCACATCACATCACATCACATCACATCACATGTGATCACATCAGGTCACATCACATCACATCACATCACATCACATCACATCACATCACATGTGATCACATCACATCACATCACATCACATCACATGTGATCACATCACATCACATCACATCACATCACATCACATCACATCACATCACATGTGATCACATCACATCACATGTGATCACATCACATCACATCACATCACATCACATCACATCACATCACATCACATCACATCACATCACATCACATCACATCACATCACATCACATCACATCACATCACATGTGATCACATCACATCACATCACATCACATCACATCACATCGCATCACATCACATCACATCACATCACATCACATCACATCACATCACATCACATCACATCACATCACATCACATCACATGTGATCACATCACATCATATCACATCATCACATCAAATCACATCACATCACATCACATCACATCACATCACATCACATCACATCACATCACATCACATCACATCACATCACATCACATCACATCACATGTGATCACATCACATCACATGTGATCACATCACATCACATCACATGTGATCACATCACATCACATCACATCACATCAGATCACATCACATCACATCACATCACATGTGATCACATCACATCACATCACATCACATCACATGTGATCACATCACATCACATCACATCACATCAGATCACATCACATCACATCACATCACATGTGATCACATCACATCACATCACAACACATCACATGTGATCACATCACATGTGATCACATCACATCACATGTGATCACATCACATCACATCACATGTGATCACATCACATCACATCACATCACATCACATCACATCACATCACATCACATCACATCACATCACATCACATCACATGTGATCACATCACATCACATCACATGTGATCACATCACATCACAAGTGATCACATCACATCACATCACATCACATGTGATCACATCACATGTGATCACATCACATCACATCACATCACATCACATCACATCACATCACATCACATCACATCACATCACATCACATGTGATCACATCACATCACATCACATCACATCACATCATCACATCACATCACATCACATCACATGATCATCACATCACATCACATCACATCACATCACATCACATCACATCACATGTGATCACATCACATGTGATCACATCACATCACATCACATGTGATCACATCACATCACATCACATCACATCACATCACATCACATCACATCACATCACATGTGATCACATCACATCACATCACATGTGATCACATCACATCACATCACATCACATCACATCACATCACATCACATGTGATCACATCACATCAAATCACATCACATCACATCACATGTGATCACATCACATCACATCACATCACATCACATCACATCACATCACATCACATGATCATCACATCACATCACATCACATGTGATCACATCACATCACATCACATCACATCACATGATCATCACATCACATCACATCACATCACATGATCATCACATCACATCACAATACATTACAATACATTACAATACATTACAATACAATACAATACAATACAATACATCACATCACATCACATCACAATACATTACAATACATTACAATACATTACAATACAATACAATACAATACAATACAATACAATACAATACATCACATCACATCACATGTGATGTGATCACATCACATCACATCACATCACATGTGATCACATCACATCACATGTGATCACATCACATCACATCACATCACATCACATCACATCACATGTGATCACATCACATCACATCACATCACATCACATCACATCACATCACATCACATCACATCACATGTGATCACATCACATCACATCACATCACATCACATCACATCACAATACATTACAATACATTACAATACAATACAATACAATACAATACATCACATCACATCACATCACAATACATTACAATACATTACAATACAACACAATACAATACAATACAATACAATACAATACATCACATCACATCACATCACATCACATCACATCACATCACATCACATCACATCACAATACATTACGATACAATACAATACAATACAATACATCACATCACATCACATCACATCACAATACATTACAATACAATACAATACAATACATCACATCACATTACATCACAATACATCACAATACATTACAATACAATACAATACAATACAATACAATACAATACATCACATCACATCACATCACATCACATCACAATACACCAGTAAGACTCCCTAATCGGGAGATAAGCGACCGTAGGTCACATGTATACAGGGGAAAGGAGGGATTGTTTGTGGGGGGCAAGCCCCCGAGTTACGGCATTTTATGTGAGCTGCAGTGGCAATACATCACATCACATCACATTACATCACAATACATTACAATACAATACAATACAATACAATACAATACATCACATCACATCACATCACATCACATCACATCACATCACATCATATCACATCACATCACATCACATCACATCACATTACATCACAATACATTACAATACAATACATTACAATACAATACAATACATCACATCACATCACATCACATCACATCACATCACATCACATCACATCACATCACATCACATCACAATACATTACAATACAATACAATACAATACAATACATCACATCACATCACATCACATCACATCACATCACATCACATCACATCACATCACATCACATCACATTACATCACAATAAATTACAATACAATACAATACATCACATCACATCACATCACATCACATCACATCACATCACATCACATCACATCACATCACATCACATCACATCACAATACAATACAATACAATACAATACAATACAATACAATACAATACAATACAATACATCACATCACATCACATCACATCACATCACATCACATCACATCACAATACAATACAATACAATACAATACAATACAATACAATACATCACCTCACATCACATCACATCACATCACATCACATCACAATACATTACAATACAATACAATACAATACAATACAATACAATACATCACATCACATCACATCACATCACATCACATCACATCACATCACATCACATTACATTACATTACATTACATTACATTACATTACATCACAATACATTACAATACAATACAATACAATACAATACAATACAATACATCACATCACATCACATCACATCACATCACATCACAATACATTACAATACAATACAATACAATACAATACAATACAATACAATACAATACAATACAATACATCACATCACATCACATCACATCACATCACAATACAATACAATACAATACAATACAATACAATACAATACAATACAATACATCACATCACATCACATCACATCACATCACAATACATTACAATACAATACAATACATCACATCACATCACATCACATCACATCACATCACATCACATCACATCACAATACAATACAATACAATACAATACAATACAATA
Source organism: Gymnoscopelus microlampas (assembly GCF_963454915.1). Lineage (NCBI taxonomy): Eukaryota > Metazoa > Chordata > Actinopteri > Myctophiformes > Myctophidae > Gymnoscopelus > Gymnoscopelus microlampas. The sequence continues at coordinate 32,239,081 of NC_139940.1, read as the reverse complement.
CAATACAATACAATACAATACAATACAATACATCACATCACATCACATCACATCACATCACATCACAATACATTACAATACAATACAATACAATACAATACATCACATCACATCACATCACATCACATCACATCACATCACATCACAATACAATACAATACAATACAATACAATACATCACATCACATCACATCACATCACATCACATCACATCACATCACAATACAATACAATACATTACAATACAATACAATACAATACATCACATCACATCACATCACATCACATCACATCACATCACAATCTTATATATACATTTCTAAACCCAAAACCCAAAAAAAAAACCTGCCACTGTGTGGGACTAAACACAAAAACAACATATCAATGTCACTAACAAGACACGCCACAACGTGCAGAATTACTACGCGCAGTCTGTAGGCCACTTAATACTGCTCAGCACACATCTGCCCCCTCGCAGCATAATTAATTGCGGCCAACACAAACTCACAACATTACAGTCGGCCATGTTGTTCCTTAGCGTCATCGCCGACCACCGCCCAACGAGACCCAAATGAGGTCAGACAACACACTCCATATTTGGGCATAGCTCCATTGGGAACATCTCCTATTATGGCTTTATATATCTATACGGCTTCCATAGTGGGTTTTGGTCATTGGAGAGGTGATGCACGTCACCTCTTTCTGAAGTGGGTACTTTCAAAGCCTGCCGTGGATTTAGGAGAGCACAAAACTCTCTCTCACACTGTGAGGTGCCTGTAAGGTGGCACTGCAAAGTGAACGACGCGTCACGCTAGTTCGGGCCGCGTAGCGGCCCGAACTTCTAGTACAATACAATACAATACAATACAATACAATACAATACAATACATCACATCACATCACATCACATCACATCACATCACATCACATCACATCACAATACAATACAATACAATACAATACAATACAATACAATACAATACAATACAATACAATACAATACAATACATCACATCACAATACAATACAATACAATACAATACATCACATCACATCACATCACATCACATCACAATACAATACATCACATCACATCACATCACATCACATCACATCACATCACATCACATCACATCACATCACATCACATCACAATCACAATCACAATACATTACATTACATTACATTACATTACATTACATTACAATACAATACAATACAATACAATTAAAAAAAACATATTGGAACTCGGAGCACAGGTCTCCGCCAGGTCAGGTAGGTAATTGTGGGCCAGCAATATTCTGAATTCAGTCATTATAATGGTGAGTGGAATGTGTAAAAGTTGAGGGATTAATGTTGATGAAGTTATTACACATGGCAAAGATCGGCCTCCTGGTGGCGCTATAATAGGCCAATGTGAAAAGGGTGGCATTTCTTCATCGGCCTTTGAGGGCAATCGGACGCTACGTTCATGATTTGAAGCATTTTGTTCAAAGCGAACAACTCCTGCAAACTTCAATCAGGATGGAATATGAAAAGATAAGTGGACAGATCCGTCTTGATCACATGACTAGAGATATAATGTGTACCAATTTGTGTGATGTTTTGACAAAATCTGTAGGAGTAATATAAAATGTTCAAAAATCGGCCTCCTGGTGCAAGCACAGTTGAGGTGACATTGAGGGCTCCAGCTAGAGTCCTCTTTGCATTCTTGTTGATAAAAGAGGAGATCCTGCCCACTACTATTGTTCACAATCACCATTGGCGTAATAAACATAATAAGACAGTTTGGGAATAAAACAATAAAAATAAAAGCAAAAGCAATTAAACAAAGTAATGAAACACAACAAAAGACAAATTGTGAGGGGAAAAGATAGAAGGGTCAGAGGAAGGCTTGACTGCAACAAGTGCGTTTAAAGAAGAGACTTAAATGCGGAGCCAACCCAATCTAGTATGAAAGGTTGTTCCAAAGTCTGAGGGCCCTGATGACACCTTTGTCTTTTAGTGTGGCTCTAGGAACCACCAGCAGACCTGAGGCCCTGTGATGGCACATAGGGGGTTAAAAGGTCATAAATGTAGCTTGGGGGCACACTGTTCCAGGCTTTAAAAGTCAAATTTAAAAATCAACTTTAAAACTAACAGGCAGCCAGTGCAGAGATGAAAGGCTAGGTGTATGCGCTCACATTTTATGGTACCTGTTAAAATTCTGGCCTCTACATTTTATATTAATTGACAAGAAGAGAGACTTTTTGCTGCAGACGGAGAAAAGGGAGTTACAATAGTCTAGACGCAATGAAACAAAACGATGAATGACTGTCTCCGGGTTTATTTTGGCTGACAGAAATGGCTTATTTTAGGTTTGCCTAAAGCTGTGGCTGTTAAGAGTGAGGTTGCAGTCTCCAACAAGGAGAGTAATACGATGGGAGTATGATGAACTATAAGTTTGTAATCTGTAATTTGCGTATTGGAGGAGTCAGTGCCATGAGCTATGGTAGACTTTTCTGAGTTGAGTTGGAAGAATTATATAAACATGCATTCATGAATGTCCTCAACTCAGTTCATACGTAAGGACATTTAACCTGAAAGGGGTCTCGTCTAAAGTTAACTTGAGTATTGTCAGGGTAAAAATGGAAACTAACAGCATCTAAATGGTGAACAGGATTAGGCCAAGCAGCAAACCCTGAGGAACCACACAATGCAACTTAGAGCTGGAAGACCTACTCCGCTATACCAACAAAGAAAGTGCTCTCTGTAAGATAAGACTTACTGATGAGCTGAAATTGTGTGTTTACATGTGTGCGCTAGCTTACATGTGTGTGAGTGAGTGAAATACAGAAACTGATATACTGTAGTGTACACTCACTCACTGTACAGTGCACGTGCACGTGCACGGATGGTTTTGGGGACATTGCAACGACTTACATTAATTCCACAACCAATTACCCCAACCCTAACCACACCCACCCACACTTCCTGAAGCTTCAGTAAAATCTAATTGGGGACACCAGTGGTGTAAAGTAACTAAGTACATTTACTCAAGTACTGTACTTATGTACACGTTTGAGGATTTTTTACTTTACTGGAGTATTTCTCATTTTCTGTACTTTTACTTCTACTCCACTACACCTCAGAGGCAAACATTGTACTTTTACTCCACTACACTACACTAGTTACTTTGCAGATATGATTACATTATGAAACATACATTAACCACTTTAGCCCTATTTTATACTTAGGCTATTTGAAAATAGCAGATCTACAAGCTCACAACGCGTCGCAACACGTTGTAGAACTGCTATTTTCAAACATTTTAGTACTTTTACTTTTGGTAGGCCTACTTGAAGTACATTTTGATACCAATACTTTTGTACTTTTACTCAAGTCAATTTTGAATTCCGGACTTTTACTTGTAACAGAGTACTTCTACATTGCAGTATTGATACTTTTACTTAAGTAAAACATTTGAGTACTTTTTCCACCACTGGGGGACACCAATGTTGTCCCCAATTTTACATGGAACACCAGGAACGCACACACACACACACACACACACGCACGCACGCACGCACGCACGCACGCACGCAAACATAACACATAAAACAATACAAACAAGTTCACATTGTGTACTTTACAAGCACACACACACAACAATAGGGATGAAGGAAGAGTATTGTTTGTAAGTTGGTGTTTGTACACTGGCTAAGTCTGTACTTATAAATGAATGTGTTGTATGAATGAATGTTTGAACCCGCTCTGACCTGACTTTACAATGATTGATATAATTGAGTATTACGAAACTGCACATCTTTGGCAACTGAACGTGATTTAGAATTCGATTTTGATGTTAGACACATGGCAGAAACATACCACAGGACTATAATTACTTTCTACCCTCTCTCTCTCTCTCTCACACACACACACACACACACACACACACACCACACACACACACACACACACACACACACACACACACACACACACACACACACACACACACACACACACACACACACACACACACACACACACACACACACACACACACACACACACACACACACACACACACACACACACACACACACACACACTCTCTGTGTAAATCTCTCTCAGTGGTTTTAACATTTAATTAGCTGTCTGAAAAATGTCATGCTGGTCAGACTAGAAAGAGAGAAAGAGAGGGAGAGAGAGAGAGAGAGAGAGAGAGAGAGAGAGAGAGAGAGAGAGAGAGAGAGAGGGGGGGAGAGTGTGTGTGTGTGTGTGTGTGTGTGTGTGTGTGTGTGTGTGTGTGTGTGTGTGTGTGTGTGTGTGTGTGTGTGTGTGTGTGTGTGTGTGTGTGTGTGTGTGTGTGTGTGTGTGTGTGTGTGTGTGTGTCTGTCTGTCTGTCTGTCTGTCTGTCTGTCTGTCTGTCTGTCTGTCTGTGAGTGTGTGTGCTTCTGTGCATGTGTGGATTTGCGTGCGTGCATGTGTATGATTGTTTGTGTTTATGTGCTCATGTCCATGCATGCATTCATGTATGCGCACGTACGTTGGGTGTGCAGGTTGTGTGTGTGTGTGTGCGTGTGTGTGTTCGCGCGCATGTGTGTGCGGGCGCATGCGTGCATGCGTGCGTGCGTGTGTGTGTGTGCGTGTGTGTGTGTGTGTGTGTGTGTGTGTGTGTGTGTGTGTGTGTGTGTGTGAGTGTGGGTGGATGGCAGGCTGACAGCAGCTGTAAAATTCCTCTTGGAGCATCGCAGAGGGGAGGCTGATGGAAAGTGACGGGGAGTGAGGCTGGATGAGAGGGAGGCAGGGGGGGGGGCAGGGGGGGGGCAGGGGGGAGAATGAAGGTGAGGTGAGGGCAGAGGAGCTGCTGGATGCTAGCATGCAGTGCTGGAAAGTAAATGAGTGCATTTACTCAAGTGCTGTCCTTAAGTACACTTCAGAGGTACTTTTACTTTACTTGAGTATGTCATTTTTGTCTATACTTTATAGTTCCACTCCACTACATCTCAGAAGCAAATATTACTCTGTTACAATTATTTGAAAACATTACTAGTTACTTTGTAGCTTTACATTGTTATTACAAAACATACATTGACCACTTAAGCCCTATTTTATAGTCCGGATGTTCTCTAGTAGCAGATCACAGTGCGCTTCGCAACGCGTTGACAAAACCTTTACTTTTGGTACTGTAACTTTGGTTAAAAAATTGAATACAGGCACTTTACTTGTAACAGGGTATGTCTACATTGTGGCAATGCTACTTTTAAGTAAAATAATACTTCTTCCACCACTGCTATAATGTAGAATGTTTTCCTTAGGCATTGCCTGGCAATGTGCATATTTCTGCTTCATTGTCAAACAGGGAACTGGATTAGTTTGCTGTTGTTCATATTGTTTGAAGTATTTGGGATGTATGGGGTCAGAGAGAAATTAATCTATGACAGTGGTTCTCTAAACCTTGAGAGGTCTCCCCTTAACTCTGACAGTATTCAAATGGAACCAAATGGACCCTAACGGGTCCATTTGGTTCCATTTGTATACTGTCAGAGTTTCAGACTTGTAAGGGTCAATTTAGACCTCCCTAAAGGAACCCAGAGAGTCCCTAGAATCCACTTTGAGAACCACTGATCTATAAGCATTTCTCTGTACGATGCACAACGCATCGTAATGCAATGTATGGAGAGCTTATAGATCTGCTATTTTTGGCCCACGACACCGTTGTATGATGATACATAAATCAGGCTAAAGGGTTCATCCAGTACTCACCAGTATCCCCAGTAATAATCTAATCATTTAAAAAACAAGGCCATTTCTTCAAAGACAATTTCAGAAACACTTCAGAAATGTTCAAAAAGTCCTTCCTTTTTTTTCTCTTGGTGGTGGTGGTGACTTTGTACTCAATTACTGGGGAAATGAGTGTAGATAAAAGGAAGAAATTCCTTTTCACCAGAAGTGACCCACACCTTTCGCTAGTGTTATCCAATCTGCAGAAGATGAAAGGGACAAGACTAGCTCGCCTCTCACAAGAGCGTCTACCATGCTGTTACCATAAACACTACACTGCGAAGTCCTCAGCATTAATTTAACTCTGAAAGTGAAAAGGGGAAAGGGGAAAATCGACCCTTGGTTCATCACTGGGTCCAGCATAGGCATTTCTGAACTAATCAAGGTACACTTTTGAGGATTTTTTAACTTTACTCGAGTATTTCCCATTTTCTGTACTTTTACTTCTACCCCACTACATCTCAGAGGCAAATATTGAACTTTTACTCCACGCGTCGCATTGTGAGCTTGTAGATCTGCTATTTTCAAACATTTTAGTACTTTTACTTTTGGTACCTGGTTCCATCACTGGGTCCAGCATAGGCATTTCTGAACTAATCAAGGCCAAAACTAATGTAGTGTTACTGAATGCAATACTCAATTAATTCAGTTACCTACTTATGATACAGAGCGAGTTTAGGTTTAGGCACGTTTGCACAAGATAATTGCCATTAATAGCACCTGATTACTTCAGTTTTCATACTGATGTATGCGTTCTACATCAGTTAGCTCATGAAGTCTGTCAGTGTGGGAGGTCCGGTTCCAATTTTTTGTGATCATGTCGATAATGTGAGTTTTGATAGTTTACACCAGGAAAAAACATTGCACAGAGCTGATGCATTCCTAATGAATCTGATTTATTGTGGTAATCAGCTTGGTGATTTATTCCCACCCCTGTAATAGTTTGGCCCATTAATCCAATCAGCCACAGATTTCTATCTACAACAACTTTCCAACCCAAGCTTTGATTACACTTTGGGTGAGGGGGCTTGGGGTTTTAATTATGTACCGCTGAGCAGTGTAATGGCATAAATTCCTACTGGAAGCTGTGTGCAATTTAGACAATTACACTGTTTTATTTCAGTGAGAGATACATCTTAAAACCTCATAACCTCTGTTTATGAAAATTACATAGAACGTGTAGTATATTGTACAAGTGTGAAACATAGTTGGAAGGTCCAGACAAGTACAAGTTCCTTAAGTTGGTTTATTGTATAAAACAGAGCACAGAGTACAGGAGTCAGCCTTGCTGCATGGTGTAGCCGTTGGAAGGGGCCGCGTACCAAGAGCAAGAGCCAGAGCAAGAGCCAGGTTTCTTTGTCCTCACAGGATTTATATCTAGACTTCACATGTGTGTCTATGCACTTGCATAAGTTGCCTTCGTGTGTGTGTTGGATGTGCACAAAGCTAGGTGTGTGTGCTACAGTACATCTGTGTGTGTGTGTGTGTGTGTGTGTGTGTGTGTGTGTGTGTGTGTGTGTGTGTGTGTGTGTGTGTGTGTGTGTGTGTGTGTGTGTGTGTGTGTGTGTGTGTGTGTGTGTGTGTGTGTGTGTGTGTGTGTGTGTGTGTGTGTAACGTAAACAGAGGAATGGTACGGGGATCTGGACCAATGTTTATAAGTGAGTCAGTCATTAATTGTACCTGTCACAATGTTCTACTCTGGCTGGAATGTACTTATGTACATCGTGAGGCCTTCTACTAAAGACAGTGGGTGTCACCACTGTCCAGATCCTACATATTCCCCCCTACGAAGGGCCCTATAGGTCCTTCGTAAACAGGGTATAATGAAGAAAATCAAAACACACAAGTAGGTAAAACAAGCTAAAAACAAACAATTAAGAACAATACAAAATAACACAAAGACAATTCACACAACCCAACCATAAAAAAAACAACAATTGTGATTCAGTTGGTCACCGTCCCCCCTGGACAGTCAAACAACTGTAACACAATTAGACCAACAAAAAAAATGAAGATTACATAGCTTCGTCATAAGGTGATTGACATCATATTTAAAGTAAAAATATTCAGACCATATTACAAAGCAAACAAAATATCAGAAGAAAGAAACGTGTCGACTAACATCCTGATGCGTATTTCGCCTGACACAGAAAGGCAACACTGGGACTAACTCACTTCAATCATGCTTAAAATACAAATCAACCCAAAACATTTCTACAGCTGACACAGAGATTCATACCATACAGCAGACACACGCAAGTCTGGGTATGACAATTCCCTGTGCGCCAACACATTTCCAATCAGTGCGTAGGATCCCTCTGTTGTTCCTTAAACTCTTGGAGAAAATGTTAAACATATCACAACATCACAATGAACCATGTACTCTCTAGGGACTTTCTACCCTCTCTAGTCACCATGTCCATACTTCAACAACGAAAATAAAAAACTCCACATTTAATACAAGAGACCAGAGAGTGAAACAAAATCCTTCACAACACTGCAACAATATTGGCTGCCCAAATCACCATCATCACAAACATATAACCAACATTCATCCAACAAAACAGTAGTTGATACAGCTTAGTCTTCACTCACTTACAGAATAATAGATCTGCTGGTTTGTGTGTAAGAACTCTCTCCAATCTCAAAATCTAGGATATGTAAGATAATACATCTGTTTGTACTTTAAATCTCTGTTTTTCAAGGTCAAGAGCGCACAAACCTCTGTCGGACTAGCTCAATTGAAACGTTAAAATGCCAGAGGTCAGTCCACAAAAACAAATAATCTTCACATTCGTGGCAAATACCTTGTTGACTCATTTTTCTTCCACATGTCAACTTTCCCGTAATACTCCTCATGTTAATTTAGTCAGCTAAATATCAACAAAACATATAACCTCCACAAACATGTTGAAAAGACAGACAAACATTGAAACTTGTTAAACCTTCCATCTGGTCCAAAAAACACAAAGTCCGATCACACGGAGGAGAGCCTGTGCCAGAGGTACAGAATGGGTGGGGGCCGTCGGGGACTTGAGAGCGGGCTAAAAGAGAGAGAGAGAGAGAGACCCTGCCGTGGGCCTAGTAGGCACACATGCATTCTCTCCCGCACTCAGTAAGGCACAACATGGTCCTGTTCATCTCTTCTTCGATACTGTTGCTTTTGAAGTCCTTTTGTCAATGTCAGTTTCATGGTGGCACCCTTGCTGCAGCCGTTCGTGTCAGCCAGCAAGCCAACGTGCTGCTGTCCTCTGTCCATTCCACTCTGAAGTTTTCCTTTCCCCCCCTTTTACGTCTTTTTCTCTTTTTTTTCTGTTTTTCCCTTTGTTCCTGTCATGTCATCACAGGGTTGGTGCTGTGAGGTAGAGTTCTAGTGTCATCACAGGTTCGGTGCTGTGAGGTTCCATCGTAGATCTGTTGAAAATCAGGGCTTGTCGATTTTCCATATCCTGTTCCTGTGGTGGTCTCCTCTGTGCAGTAAGATGGTCTGCATCTGGTCCAGATGAGCTTTCAAAAATCTTCTTCCCAAAAAAGAAAATCACAACTTGTACTCAACTCCTCAAGTTCTTTACGTGTGGCCCGGTCACAGACAACCAGTGGCCTTGGACACTGTTGTCTGAAAAAGACCAAACCAAACACGGATGCCGACAACGCCATTATGTAGTATATTGTACAAGTGTGAAACATAGTTGGAAGGTCCAGACAAGTACAAGTTCCTTAAGTTGGTTTATTGTATAAAACAGAGCACAGAGTACAGGAGTCAGCCTTGCTGCATGGTGTAGCCGTTGGAAGGGGCCGCGTACCAAGAGCAAGAGCCAGAGCAAGAGCCAGGTTTCTTTGTCCTCACAGGATTTATATCTAGACTTCACATGTGTGTCTATGCACTTGCATAAGTTGCCTTCGTGTGTGTGTTGGATGTGCACAAAGCTAGGTGTGTGTGCTACAGTACATCTGTGTGTGTGTGTGTGTGTGTGTGTGTGTGTGTGTGTGTGTGTGTGTGTGTGTGTGTGTGTGTGTGTGTGTGTGTGTGTGTGTGTGTGTGTGTGTGTGTGTGTGTGTGTGTGTGTGTGTGTGTGTGTGTAACGTAAACAGAGGAATGGTACGGGGATCTGGACCAATGTTTATAAGTGAGTCAGTCATTAATTGTACCTGTCACAATGTTCTACTCTGGCTGGAATGTACTTATGTACATCGTGAGGCCTTCTACTAAAGACAGTGGGTGTCACCACTGTCCAGATCCTACAAACGCTTACTTGTTCCTTGCCTTGTGTATGTTGTTGAATATACATTATCATGCTGTTATAAATTATTATTATTATTATTACCCCCCTTCTTCTTTACAGACAGCCAATCAGGTACATTCAAACAAATTAGATACTTATCTGTGTTTGCAGTCAAAAATGCCTCACTCAGTACTCAGCAATATTTCTCAACTGACTCCCCAATGAATTCATAATTGCATTTGGACAGATTGCAAAAGGAAAGGATTGACAGAACATGTCAAAAATAGTACAATGTATCCAAATTTCTAAAGTCTTCTAGTCTATATTGTATGTTGATTAAAATCATCATAAGGTAGGTTCTAGGGAGGTGTGGCTGAGACGATTAGAACAGACAGCTTGGCCAATATGGATAAAGTGAGCACGACGCATCGGTGACACTTGCGTAAATAACGCTTTCAGTGTGGCTTTGCGGACAAAGATTTTCTTCTTTCTTTCTTTTTTTTGGGCGGTGTGTGTGGGGGGGGGGGGGGTGTCATACACTTGGTCATACTCCAGTTGTTGGCAAAATTGCTAAATTAAGTTGTGCCCCAAAACTACTTGGTCATACTCCAGTTGTTGGCAAAATTGCTAAATTAAGTTGTGCCCCAAAACTACAGTTTCCAACAATGCCAGTAAGAGTCATGCTAAGCCAGATTACAGTGTTTTCCAGAACCTAACACCTCTCCCTCTGTGTTCTGAGCACCCGGGAAGAATTGCACTAATTATTGGTAGTCAGCTGAATGTGGTCACTGGGGCAGAAAGAGCATCTCTGGAGGGGCAAAATCTGAAAACAAAGTGGCCAGTCTTATGACACTCTGCAGGGGTGAGAGTCTGCTAAAGTTCATCACCTCCATATTGTGTAAGCAACTGTGATAGAATAGCATGCCTTTATTTTGGACTGGACAAAACAGTTAGCTTTTTTATTATCGGTGACTGCAGGTGAAAATGAGCCTCGATGGCTAATTCAAAGAGGACTTGCACACCACTCTGCACACAGTGATAAATGGATAAGAAAGCATTGACTCCACATTAACTCAAGCATATTCACATGATTACATTGTAATTGCCCATGTGACAGTTACAGTAAAATATTTATATAAAATCATTAGTGCTCCATTTCACAAAAAAAGTACATTTGTCATAGATTTAAAACACATTTTGCTGCCTAGTGCAACAGTCATGCCAAGCTCAACTTACTACACTGTACACTGGCTCCCTTTCACACTGCCCGGTCCACAGGAACGTGTTAATCTCTGAACACACTCTCGACATTTGCATGTCTTGGTCGGGAGACAAAACTGTGGGAGCCAAAGCCTGGCCAAGAGTGTCTGACGGACACAACCCCCCAGTGTCTACAGTGTGGCACGGAACTGGAACCTCTACCAGAGGAAGGGAAAACTCGCTCCACTCAGACAGCGGTCATGGCTGAGTGTTCATAATGGAAGCTACTTATTGAAAAATATGTTTGGCAACATCAAGATTAAGATGCAGTGTAGGGCTGCGACTATCAACGATCTTCTTAGCGTTTATTCTATTGATAACTTTTTGGATTAGTAAACAAGAAGCAACATTTTTGGGATGTATATATTTTATTTATATATCAATGAATCAACATTAAAAAAACGGATTACCACTTAAGCTCCATTTTATACTTTGTCGTACTATGGTGTCACGCAAAAGTTGCCAATCTACAAGCTCATAACCTATTGAGTTGTGAGCTTATAGATCTGCCAAAGAAAATCTGAAATATTATGCATAGAATTATTTACTAAATGGCAAGCAATGGGCAATGACAGACAGCTATAGATTTAAGTTGTGTACCTCACTTGGCCACCCTTTGGCTGTTGGAAAATCACTGATGGAGAGCAGATGGAGGGTGTGTGTTGTAGGCAGTTGGGGGGCTTCCATGGTTATTTCCAGTGTGTGCTGGCAGATCAGTCTTTCAGCCGTCGCTCTGGGTCAGCCAAAGTATGGACAGAGGGTCGATAAAGGACCGAGTGTGCACAGTGTCAAATGAAGTGGGGCAGTAAGGAGAGTAGAAGAGGACCAACTCAATTCATGAGACTGACAGAAACACAAACAGAGAAAGAGAAGCTATAAAGACTCATTTATACATTGTTGTACGAATAACTGATTTTCAACCAAAAACGTGACATTTCTTTGGCTGAAACGGTATAAGGGAAGGAACACACGGACAGGGAGTACATTAGAATCCCAATACACAGCCTAACTCCTGATGAGGTGTCACAAGGTCAGACTGCTGTGGGTCGATATGTCGGTCATGTTTTTCAAAAATGTCTTATATAGCCATAAGCTGTATATTCTTTTGACATCGGAAAACAGAGTGCCTTGAATCTTTGAAGACCACATCTCCTTTTTTTTTTTTTTTTTTTTGTTGTTAATGAGATATATACATAATGAGATATGGATGTATATTCCATATTTCTGCACTTTGGCTATTCAAAAATAGCAGATATACAAGCTCATAGCGCGGCGCCGAGTGCTGCGCTACGAGCTTGTAGATCTGCTATTTTTGAAAAATTATGAAAATGTGTGCACATTTTTGAATATTTATTGTTTTAAAGCGAAACATTTTACTAAAATCTTTGCTTCTGGGGGTCCCTGGAACAAAATGTTTTGAGATGGGGGTCGGCGGCCAAATACATATCATTTTGGGGGTCCTTGACATGAAAAAGTTTGAGCACCACTGATAAAGAAACATACGTTTTTTTCAGAATACTGTTGGGATTTAGAAGACATTCGTAGAATCGGCCTCAGGTCTTAATGGGCTAATACCAAGAACCTGGCTTTGAACATTTTGGTTCTAGAGTGGAACTTCTTTGAGGTCAACCTGTCACCAAATGGTAAAAATGTGAGCTGAATAGCTGATGCACCACTAATTTCAGAAAACAACTCGCACCACCACAGCGCATTTCAAATCCAAACTGAATCAACCTGTTGATATGGTAGTAATAGGGGATTTACTTCTTTGGCACACACTGGCGGACTTCCACTCCTCACTGGTGGCTAGTGACAATCCCCCTGGGGCTACAATACGGAAAGTACGCAGACCACCCAGGCATACTCACAGACATGCACGCACACGCACGCATGCACGCACTTACAGTAGGTTGTGCAAATGTAGACGGCCCTATGGTGCTTAAAGTTGTACTTTTCCACAGGGAGCTGTGAAGACACTAGCGATGAAGAGAATAGTTATGTTCGCTGGCAGAATACATGCACACGCACACACACACGCACGCACGCACGCACGCACGCACGCACGCACGCACGCACACACACACACACACACACACACACACACACACACACACACACACACACACACACACACACACACACACACACACACACACACACACAGGCGCACCTCTTCAGCCATGGCTCCCATGGATGCCTAATTTTCAATTTTTGTTTGAAGTTTATGCCCTGTGCTACAGTCACAGAAGCTCTTAAAGTTCCCCATGAAGAATCTCCTTTGCTCTCTCTATGGTTCCTTTTCCCCAAGGTGTAGACAAGCTGAATAGCATTATACTACAGTAATAGCCATTTCATCTACAGATTTACAGACAACAATAAATCAGTGTCACTGCCCATGAAAGAACGTGTAAAAGATGTAGCAGGTGCTGTAAGGTCATAAAGGGGAATTATGAGCTTTGGAGAAAAAGAGAGATCAAGAGAGACAGCTAGGATAAATGATGTGATCTACTGTTTGAAGAGGGTTTTTTTTTGAGGATATCAATTATATATACTTTTTTTGAAAGGTGTCCCTTGTAGATGGATTTTTTCTTTACTGTAACGTTCCAACGCCCCAAAAAGTCTACAAATACTTTGTCACGATTACAAATTCAAGTTTAACGATTAATTGTCACTGAAATAATTGCGATTAACGATTTCATTGTGTGTTTGGCATTGTTGAACATTGGAACATGTGAATTAAATAAAAAAATCTGTTTGCCTTTTAGGTTTCGTAATCAAAAATCACAGGGCAGATATGACAAATAACTTAAATGTACAAATGTTTTTAACATATTTAATATGTATTTACATTTTATACAAAAAAGTTGAAATAGCTGATCAAGCTTACAACGCGTCACTTTGTGACGCGTTGTAAGCTTGTAGATCAGCTATTTCAGCTTTTTTTAAATTTGAAAATGTAGACGATTATGCAAAAATAATTGCGATTATCTCAAATAATTGCGATTAGACAATCATGTATTAATTGTGACAGGCCTACAAATACTACTTTTCTAGAGTCTTTATAAACATCTCATGTATTTAGTCTACAAATTAATCAAATAAAATGAACCAAACAATGAATCAAAACAAACAGGTCACAGAGTGACACTGTCCATCCACCAATTAGTCCTTTGCAAGCAGTGGTTCTCAAAGTGGGGTCCAGTTAGGAACCAAATGGACTCTTACAGGTCTGTAACTCTGTGTTGGGGTCTGCGGCCATTATACATACCAGAGTGGCGGTCCTTGAAATGAAAAAGTTGTTTGAGAACCACTGCTTTACAAAGATTGAATTAGTTGTAAAATTCTGAAACTGAACGACTCCACGCTCAGACCCTCCGTGGTACAGGCATACTTTTTTTTCAATAAATGGACATAGTGGCCGTGACATCAGTTAGTTTAGTTCTGTTCTGAGACCCTCTCTACACTTATTGCCGTTTTGGGCTGTATCTATACTGATATGGTGACTTTTAATCACAACAACATAGTGATGCCCTATTAGTGCATACCCTGCTTCATCATCTATTTTATTAGATGACAGACAGACAGACAGACAGACAGACAGACAGACAGACAGACAGACAGACAGACAGACAGACAGACAGACAGACAGACAGACAGACAGACAGACAGACAGACAGACAGACAGACAGACAGACACACACACACACACACACACACACACACACACACACACACACACACACACACACACACACACACACACACACACACACACACACACACACACACACACACACACACGATTTAGGAATCAGGTAATAAATCAAGTAGGGTAATTTTCTCTTATAGACTTTTATAAAATTCTTCTTTTAAAAATAAAAAGACTTATTTTTGCCCCTGGCTGGCCATTAGAGAGACTGCATGTTACAGCTTCCCGCTTGGGCACAGGCCGAATTCTTATAATTTTACTCTAAGTGGATGTTACAAATTACACTTAAGGCGCATACCACACATAGGCTCTAATGCAGCCTGACAGCGAGTCACGGATTCGATTCCTGAGCCCGACGACCTTTGCTGCGTGTCACTCCCTGTCTGTCTCTCTGTCTGTCTCTATACTGTACTATCCAAAATAAAGGCAGAAAAGGCACACAAATATGTGTGTATGACACATCATCCATTATCTGATTGCTATCTGATGTACTATTCATCTTGTTCCAAATGACCTGACGTTCAAGATGACATTTAAGAAGTTGTTTTGTGAAACATTATGAAGATATGCTTTCTGTACAAGTCATGACAGTCTGTGCCCTAGTTACATGTGTCAAGTTATGGTGATATATACAGTATGCCTTACACAGATATGCTGACTCAGGCTCCCGGCCATAAGAAACCCACTCCTATCAGCTTGACCAATGATGTGTAGAAATTGCCAATGACGTGTGTACTGTATGGTGGGACTTACAACAGACTAGAACAGGGGTCTATAACAGGGGGTCCAGGACCCTTAGGGGGTCCTCAGAGTTACTACAGGGTGGGCCGCCAAATCTTTGTGTGTAATGATTTTCTTTTTTACACTGAGCACTTGAACCCTAGCATTCCTGTTCTGAGGGGAACTTCAGCCAAAAACAGCAGATCTACAAGCTAGCGCGAGGCGTTGTGAGCTTGTAGATCTGCTGTTTTTAGCAAAGAGGTAAAAAAGGGTTTCATCTGAAACACAATTTGATACAATATAGAGGGGGTCCCTGCTTCATCTCTCTCTCAGCTAGGGGGTCCTTGGCCTGAAAAACGTTGAAGACCCCTGGACTAGAGATAACAATATTTGTATAAATATGCCTGTATTTTCTATGTAACTTTCAAACTTCATATTTTACTACAGAAAGTTGTGTTTAACCCACTCAATTTTAGAGCCATTAATCCCCTTAGCAGAACGAGTCCCAAAAAAAAACATTTAGCTGCTTGTACTTAGTGACAAATAAAACGTTCTTGATTCTTAGTTCCTGATATTCACACACTGATGGCAAAGGAAACCATGCAAGGCACCAACCTGCTCATTGGGAGCATGCTAGGGGTCAGTGTCTCGCTCAAGGACTGTACACTTCAGCACCCAGGGGTATAGCCGGAGATCAAACCAGGTACTTCAAGATTCCCAAGCGGCCGCTCTACCACCTGAACCACTGTGCGTAGACGACCGAAGAGCAACAAAAGATGTAATAATGTAATAATTTCACATAGTCGTAGCTTTATGTATTCCCAAAGACAACAATAAAATAGCATTTGCTCAACACTTGCAACATTGTAACTCAAATCTTTGCTTCTGGGGGTCCCAGAATCTTTTACAAAATTAATGTTCGCTTTAAAAATAATATATTCAAAGATTTGCACGCATTTTCACGATTTTTCAAAAAATAGCAGATCTACAAGCTCATAACGTGGCACTCTGTGCCACGTTATGAGCTTGTATATCTGCTATATTTGAATAGCCAAAGAAATCTAAAATGCCAGAGATGCGTTCCCGTATTGAATGGGTTAACAGAGGACATTTCTATCGCAAACGAAATAGTCCACAGTCCCAATTTCCAACAGAATGGGGTGAGTGGGAATAGAGCACAGAAGTTACTGCTGGCATGCCTCATCTTTGTTGGTGTATGAATCCATTCTGTGAACAGCCAAAGGTTGCTGTTTTCCGCTCTGTTTTGGCTCCTTTGGGCCCATGATAAACTCTCTAGTTTCTCCTCAGCTGTGAATTTGACCAAATCATCCCCCAGCAACCCTGTTTGACAGCTGATGTTTGACATGGTGAGTTCCCTAACGCTTTACTGACTAGCATTCTTGCACTTGTTGCTTGTAAATACAACTCGTGAAGTAAACAAAAGAGGAGGAAAGAATACAGCCTAACATGACTGCATTTTGAATTCCAATTATATCCATAAATATTTGCCAACTGGGTAAAGCCAATCCCAAATTTTGAGCTTAATAGTTTTGTTTTATCTGTGATGTTTCTGCCGTTATTGTTGTTCTGACCATAGCCTAGGATGGATGGTTGCATTGGCTGTTTCTATCCCATAACTGGAAGGCTTGTTGCGTTTTAAGCACAAGCCTTTGTTGGAGCCTTGGCAGCGCAGCGAGGTCGCTCGTGGTGGTACTAGTTGAGCTGGTCTTGCCACTTTAGTTAATCGTATCACCCCTTGGGAAGATACAGCGCTAGATTGGTTGACTCAAGTTGGTAACAACAAGCATGTGTCCTTTTACACCTCTTATCCAAGTCAAATAAAAGGCTGGATAACAAATTGTTCATTCCAAAATGTTTATGCATGACGCTCAATAGGCAAAGGGCAACGGGAGAAGGAGGATGGCCAAGCAAACACACTGACATCACATTGGGCTGCAACAACAACCTTCTCTGGGTCACTTATCCTCACACACGCACACGCACACACACACACACACACACACACACACACACACACACACACACACACACACACACACACACACACACACACACACACACACACACACACACACACACGTTGACAATAACAACACTCTTCAGCCAGTCACCAATCGTCACAGGTCAGCACCTCTGTCAGTATCTGTACCCATCAGTGATAGAATAGGTGACCGTCCATAGCGGGAGCTAAGCTTTATTTTGGCTGAGAGGTTGAAAGGTCTTGAAATGCGAGTTGACAGAGGCTGTCATGAATGTCTGAGTGGATCTGCCAATGAACCCTAAAACTATTTGTGTTTTGAGGCAACGCACAAAACAGTGGAGGCCAAGCCCATGGATGAAGTTCAGTGTTGCTGCACGAAAACGTTGACTCTACAGAAAGTTTCAATGGATTGCATAGAGTGCAGGTCAAAACAAACACCATATTAACCCATTTCTTTCCATGAAAAATAGAACATTTTACATTAACACCGGTGTGTTCTCATATTTGACTGTATTTGTTTTGTCTTCTGTACTATGTTTACTTGTCTTGTATTGTTGATGATGATGGCTGTTTTTGTATGGATAACTATACTACCATTTTTAACAGCCTGCTCAGAGACCACAGATGAAAATTAGCCAACTCTGGCTAACTCTGGCTCATTTACTTGGATGTGAAAAACTGACATGTTGATTAATGTGCACTGTCCCTGATAAATAAATAAATAAATAAAATACAGACACACAATTGACAGTTGGTGTTAGGAGGAGTGTTTCCACTGTATTTGCACATTGTAAAATGAAGGCAGCCTCATCAATCAATATCAAAAGAGTAATCATAGAAAGCAACCACACTGCTAGCGTTAATCTTTTTTTAAATGGCCCACATTGGAAATTGACTATTTCAAAATGGTGTTAATTTGTTCAATATTTCAATAATAACCAAACCATTACACATGCAATATTTGTATATGTATTCCTGCTGTCACTATTATGTCTTTAAAATAATGGGCCTCCTTTGGAATGTGGTGTGACCTCTGACCCCATGGTGCACGGAGTTTACATATCTGTGTCTCCACCAGTAAAAACCACATTCCTACTTTTGGTCTGGGTCAAAGATAAAAGATGACAGAGATCTGATGTTGACAAGCGAGGCAGATCTGACATTCACCTACACATATATAGGGATGGGAGAAAACGGAAAACAGAATATCGCTCTATTGTGTTGATACATTGATGCCTATAGTACTACTGACACTGATTTGTCTGTACTTCCCTAGGTTTGTCACCTGTTTTGGCTTATTTTTTTGTCACAGCTTCTTAGATCAGTGGTTCTCAATCTTTTCAGGCCGTGACCCCCCAAAAATAATCATATTTGAACTGGGGACCCCCCATTTTCTTGGACTCCGTTCCACAGAGAAATATTGTGAAAATAGCCGATCGACAAGATGTAGATCGGCTATTTTCACAATTTTGTCCTCTTTCTTACAATATTTGAAAATTTTAAAGTATTGTCATTGGACAACGTGTCGCGATGCAACGTGTTGTGAGCTTGAAGATCGGCTATTTTCAAATTGCCAAAGTCTATCGACAAAGTAACTACTAACTAAAGTTGTCCAATAATTGTAGTGGAGTACTATATTTGCCTCTGAGATGTAATGGAGTAGAAGTATAAGTATTCAAAATTGGAAATACTCCAGTACAACTCCAAAATTGTACTTAAGTACAGTACTTGAGTACATGTACTTAGTTACTTTCCACCACTGCCCACACCACACCACACCGCACCAATCAACCTACACCAACAAGTCAGTCACATAGCTGGTCAGTCAACCAAGCAGTCAGTCAGTCAGTCACTTAACTGGTCACTCAAAACCAGTCAACCTGTTAGTCACTTGGCTCTTTCACAGGCCTGCCAACCTTTTGTCTGAAAGGGCCAGGCATTCTTGTGTGGGCTGTCCGGAAGTCATTGTCACCCTGGCTTAATAGCTGAGACAACTTAAAACGCTATTATTTGAAAATGGCAGATCATTAGTCTTTCTGGCATTGAAGAGCATTTGACTGGGGGATCCCACACGAAGGAAAGTCTGCAGAATCGGCAATGGGAAACGAGACCTTTAACACTGTAGGAAAAGGAGGAGAGGCAGGATAGTGGAGGTACCGATGATAAATCTGGGCCGAGTTTGGGTTTGTGTGATAAATCAGAGTGATGATGAGATCCTGTGTGTGTTGTACAGTAGTGTTTGCATAGTTCTGATGGTAAAGCGTGTCTCTGAAAGTCTTTGCCCAGTGAAATTAGCCCACCAACTAGGATTCTGTTCTCCTCAAGTGTCTGAGATATGAATGAGGATTTTCCATGTTTGAAACCGAAGAATTATTGTCACACACTGGCTTCACAAAGGTCACAATTACAATGACTCCATTCAGAATTTTCCGCTGGGATTTGCATACCCCCCCTGACCCACTATGCCACCAAACTCCCAACCTATCCGTGTCCATTTCCATTCTCTTTCTGGATCTTCTCCTCTCAATGTGATGAACATACACATTAACACCCACAAGCCCGCCCCCCCCCCCCCCCACACACACACACACACACACACACACACACTGAGATTAATTATCAGATTGTTCTGCAGGGGATACTATAACATAATCCATGGGGAACAGCTGCAGGCCATAGTTTTTAGCTTCGTTATGGTAATTCTATGACCCATGGCTCTGGTGGAACTTACCAACAATCCCACATTAGAACATATCTAAACATCATGGACAGCGCATGCATGAGCATCAATAATTAGCATGTATGCATTCATGCATGCATGCATATACTGTATATAATATACACACACACACACACACACACACACACACACACACACACACACACACACAGTATGCCTATCATCTATCCTCTGACAACTGGCTTTTGGCTGGGCCTATTCCATCTCATAGTCTGTCTACACACTACAGGCTTCCTTAGCAGCTGTCATGACTAAGGTTGCAGTGGAGGAACGTAAGAACTGAATTGAAGTTGGACATAAACTTGCCAGAGATGTAGTTATGACAGTTGGTACATGAGCAGAATGTTGCTCTCTACATAAAGCAAAATCCATGGTACTGCTTTGTAAATAATGGTAAATGCTGCTTAACATTTTAGGGCATACAAGTGTAAGCCTCTCTCCTTGCTTGTTGGCCCTGTGCCTTGGAAATACCTATCATAGTATACCTTTGAACAATTGTCTGGAATAATGAATGGAATAGGATTTACGGACAGAACATACAGCTGTGTGGAAACGGGGAATAACGATATCCTATATTAAAATTGGCTAATGGGCGAGTGGGCCGACCGGTGGGCCGGCAGACCACCGTGGCCCCTCACTATGACTCAGATATAACCATACATTTCTTAATTTATGAAGGGTTGTATTATTTATGCAATTATTTCTGATCTTTATTGTATAAAAACTTGTTTTTGTAAAGCACTTTGTGTATCATTATTATAAACAAACCCGATACGCCCATATACAGTACTAGAGGTGCTGATTGCTACACGGGCCAACATCTTCAAACTAGGCGAGCACATCGGCAAGGCCTTGAGTCGTCAATTCGTTCGGATAGGCGGTTGTCCAGAACCGCCGATTTTGGGTTTTTTATTTCTCCCAATCTCCTCCACCGAACTCCAGTGCAGATTATTACAGTGCAAAAAAAATAATTCTGGCCAAAAATAGTAAACTCAGGAAAGACTTAATGCAAAACTTAAAAAAAAAGGACAAACAAACTGCACACGCCACTATGAAAAGGGCCCTTGCAACTCCCTCAAAGCAGTTAGGTTTCTGGCAGCCCGGGCATAACTGACCCCCTGTACCCCTGCAGTCTCCGTTTTATTGGAGATGATCCTACCACAAACACAGAAAGCAATTACCCATCAAAATAGCTTATCTACAAGCTTACCAATATCTCATGAATAACCCAGCACATAAATAGGTATTGTACTTTTAAACTAAATACCATTTGGGGTTTGAATTAATTTCAGAAGACATTAGAATACTTTGCTCATAAACATTGTGAAACACCCCTCCTCCTCTACAGTACATGGTACCTTCCACTGGGAACTCCCCTACTTAACCTGAATGGTTTCTTCCTACTCCGTTTGACAGTTCCTCATTCAGCCTAGACAGGGTGCCAGTACTGCAGAGGAGTTACAGGTGACAAACGCTGAGCATCTACTCCTTTTAACACAGGTTACAATAAACTGAATGTAGTCTGTGTGCATCATTTGTGAATTTGTGAATGCATTCAACAGTATTGACATTATAATATTGACATTTTGTTAGGACATTTCTGCCACGCAACCCACAGTCACTTCAGACAGTTGCTTCCAAACAAATGGCCAGTGGTCTTAATTAATAATCGGACGCAGCTGTGTGGTCAATAAGTCAACAGTGTGTGTGTGTGTGTGCGCGTGGGGAACAGCGAGTGCCATTTCCATAAAGGACCTGCCATTCCGACAGTGTCGGACTGGCAGCATGGCACTTTATTTATTTTTCAAGAGTCCCGCCATTTCGACACGCATCGCATCTCTGTGTGTGTCTGTCCGTCTGTCCATCTATGTATCTGCACGCAGCACGCACGACGAAAGTCCGCGCACATAGTCAATAAGATGGTTATTATTATTCATAATTATTCATATTATTATTATAATGACAAACAGTGAATGACTGACGGACAGAAAGCCTTCTCGAATGATGCCCCGTTGAAATTATATCAAAACGAAATCATATAATGTTTGTATAACGTCCCATGTGTATTGCATTATAATCATTATCATCATAATGTCATTAACCAGTGTGTCTATGTTTATAGGGCACCACGACAGGGAACAAGAACAGAAGCAGGCCAAATGTCCAACAGCATAAAACAAAGTCCATGGGCTGAGGAGCAGACTGTGACACATTGGAAGTTGGAACCTTCTCAGCAGTGCTGAAGATGTTCCTACGTACAGCCAGCGAGATAACCAGATGAGTAGGAGCAGAACTACGTTAAGAAAGGGATTCCAAGAATTTCCAACAGGGTAAGTGATTTAGGGGAAATTAATTAACAGTGGATTAGACTGCAGCCTGGTAATGTATGCAATGTTTGGAAAAAAACACTCATACTGTATATGAGGCAGGCTACTAGCTGCAATGATGCAGTCCCAATTAGTAACACAATCTTCAAAATGCATATAAGTCACTGACATCTGCAAATCATTTAGGCCTAACTGGGCAATGGGTTGTTGTTTGACACTCTATGTGCCACAGCACCAGATGTAAGCACACCTACCTTTATCATTGGATGCATACACCTGTTATTTGGTGGTTGTTATTGATGTGTTAAGTGTCAGGAGACACAAACACATTTTAAAAACTGAATATCCATTTGTCTAGACTCTAGCTCTTCTTAGCGCTCACTTAGTTAATTACCACCAATTTACATCCTAACATGATGTCTCCAATTTGTAAAACTGATGTTTCTTGGAGAGAAGATATGCCAAGAAAAATAACTGACAGTAAATCGAAGATTTGCTATTATTACATATTGATCATTTTGGCCAATTGTGTATCATCAGTGCTGTACAATCTCACACATTCTCAAGACTTGCCACTTTGCTCAAGATGTCAACTCTCTCTCCTTGCAGATTATTTTCTCTGACAGCAGACTGCGTGGCAGAAGGCACACTTGTCCAGCTGTCTTGAAATGGACTTTGTGATGAATGGAAAAGCTGCAGTCATGAGGAGATTTAACTCAGCCTGCGGACCTACTGATCAGTGAGTCAATTATTCAAGTTTTCTGGGTGGCCACTGTACCATAAAGGAACCACTTGTTGTTGCCAGTGGTCTTTTAGTGCATGTTGATCTAACCGTGATGACATATTCTATTGTGTGAAATCATGTGGCTTTTCAGAGAGCAGCTATGGCTTAGAGCAGGGGTCTTTTTTTTCAGGCCCCCTAGCTGAGAGAGAGATGAAGCAGGGACCCCCTCTATATTGTATACAATTGTTTCAGATTAAACCTTCTTTTACCGCTTTGCCAAAAATAGCAGATCTAAAAGCTCACAATGCCTCGCAGCGCGAGGCGTTGTGAGCTTGTAGATCTGCTATTTTTGGCTGAAGTTCTCCTCAGAACAGGAATGCTAGGGTTCAAGTGGTTAGTGTAAAAAAGAATCATTTCACACAAAGATTTGGCGGCCCCCCTGTAGTAACTCTGAGGACTCCCTAGGGGTCCTGGACCCCCTGTTGAAGACCCCTGGCTTAGAGGTTTCCTAATTTTAGGTACAATTTTGAGTGCTTGACATAAGGAATAAAAAGGCATTTAAAAGCAGACAAGGCAATTAAGGAGAAATAAAGAATAAAAAAATAGAAATCTACAGATTATCACCCACGCATTCACTGTTGCCTGAGGAATTAGCCAACCGAGAGCAACAGTGAATAGCCTTATTTATTCACATTGACAGTTAGAGAATAATACATACACATATGCTTTGTCAGAAGACAAGACAGGCCAGGAAAATACTGTAACTGTAACTTACAGAACATACAGATAGTATACAGAGGCTGGCCAAGAATAACAGACACACCAACTTTCCTTTAACTAAAGTGCTTTTACCATAAAGTGAAACTTTCCTTTAATACTACTCAGTGTAGGATTTCTCACAAACAAGACCTTTACCATCATTGACCTCATATCTGAAAATATTCTATTGTATTATGGTCATGGTCACTGA
Organism: Gymnoscopelus microlampas; assembly: GCF_963454915.1. Taxonomy (NCBI): domain Eukaryota; kingdom Metazoa; phylum Chordata; class Actinopteri; order Myctophiformes; family Myctophidae; genus Gymnoscopelus; species Gymnoscopelus microlampas. The sequence goes on along the minus strand of NC_139940.1, from coordinate 32,214,637 downwards.
GACCTGACTGAACCTGACAGGTAACCAAAGAGGTAATTGAGTTTTCCATCTTCTTATAAGAAGATGTTTGTCATATTAGAGATATGCCAATATCTTAATCTCTTCCATTAACCAATCTGGTTTACCCTCTCCCCCCACATCAATCTACCACCATGGACACAATTAGACCTAACACTTTCTCCCCAGTGATCTTGATGATGTGATACAGCAGCTTTAAGTCTTCCACCTGTTCTCTTGACCCTGTTTTAATACTGTAGCTCTCTACAGCCTGGCGTTTTCGCACTTCTCTCAAGAGTGCCATTATCACACCCTTCCTTACTTATGAAGAACAACCATGATCCATGTGTATCCAGCAACTATAGAACTATATCCAACATTCCTTTCCTAAGCAAAATACTTGCTTACTAGCTGGAAAGGTTGTTAATGTTTATAAACAATTGCAGAGCTACCTAACACTTTATTATCTGAATGATGTATTGCGTACCTATCTGGATTTGATGAAATAGTAGTACAAGTACATTTATGTGAAAGTAAGTCTAAAAATGTGTTTTGGAGTTGGCACTTACAACAGTAAAAGCTTCAAGATGTGTACTGTAGCTATCCTGGTTTGCATTTCTACTGTGCCTTTATCCAACCCGCTTTACAATGTCCCTTACATTCACTGTAAGGGACTGCAAGGAACCACCCTCCCTCAGGAGCATTTAGGGGTTCAGTGTCGTAGGACACTTTGACACGAAGCCAGGAAGAGCCGGGGATCGAACCCTTTGGTTGCCATATGCCACTCTACCTACTGTATAGTGCCAAATCACATCCACCTCTCTCTATCTCTGTCTCTCAAATCCAGTATCCATTATCACCATTATTATCTTAGTCTTGCGGACACCAACATTTCACTGCCTTGTACCTGTATGAGTGAGTGAGTGACAAATAAACCCCTCTTGATTCTAATAATCCAACTTTTAAATGTATATACATGTGTTTCGTTTAGCGCAACACATGTTGTCAATAACTCTTTTTGGAACCATGCAGTTAGCTTATGTTTCTTTCCTTTTGGGATGGTGGGTTGTTGATTTGATATGGAGACTCGCTATGTCTGATGTCTTGACGAAGGAATGGGGACTCGAGTATACAGTGAATAACAGTATTTTCACGCCATTTGCCATGCGACATTCATTTTCTCAACAGTTGTTTTTCATAAGGAACTTCCTTCCCCCATTCTTTCTTCTGGCGTTGGGTTTGATATTTAGGAGAAGAAGAAAGACTAGCGAAAAGGTTTGGGGGAAAACACCTGTTGTGGTGAAATATAGCACTTGACACTAATGGAATGGAATCATTTGTCTCAACAGGTGTTTTATCAAGTTTCTGTGCCTACTCTGGATGGTTGATTTGTCAGGCTTTGAGAGCTCTCTCTATAGATGTCCTAGTTTACATGGCCAGAGTGAGATAATGTGCACTCTCTTGGAGGAGCACACTGCTGGTTCTACTGCAGAGAAGTCATTTTCTCTGGGGAATCACTACAAATACCCTTTTTCTTTTTTTTTTGAGGAGAATGGCTATTTTGGATGGTTTTAGAGAGGACTGTTGTCTGTTGAATGGTGGTTGATTTGTATGCCAGCCAGGAATTACCAGGAATTTGATCCCATCACCCCAGTGAAGGTCTTGGGAGGACAATGCTGAAGCCACTCGCTATCCTTTCAACAGACAGCAATAGCAGGGGATTTCCTTACATTAGCTCTTCCATCCTTCTTTTCTTTTCTTCCGTCCCTTCCAGTCTCTCTTTTCTTTCCATGGTCCCTATAGTTTTATACTTTACCACGAAGGAAAGGAAAAGGGGTGCAGCAGTTATTTAAACTAATCGATTTAATTGATTATACAAACATCGATCGGTTTTCGTAAAATAATTATCGATTTTGGGTGAAGAAATTGAAATTAGCTTTTCCCCGAAATTAAAAAAAATTAGCAAACATTGCCTATCTACACGCTCACAACGCGTCGCTATGCGACACGCTGTGAGCTTGTAGATATAATGTTTGCAATTTTTTGTGCGACACTGTTGCACAACAAAGTATAAAATAGGACTTACATCGTTCATACTAATTCGAATTTGTTCACGTAAATGTGTTGATTTATACAAAATAAAACAAATGATCCCCAAAAAAAACCTTGTTTCTCATGTATTCGATTAATCAACAAAATAATTGATAGAATAATCACTACGACAATAATCACTAATAAAATTATCGATTGTTGCAGCCCTAAAGGAACATAGTCTGCTCTCACCTGTTCATATACTACTTTTCTTAATTGAATGGACAGGCGTTGGGGAATGGGAGAGGGTTGCACAGTGACAGTGAAATATATAATGGACAATAAAAACATTAATTCTATATTACAAATTCAGCTTCCCTTCTTCCCAGCGCTCACATGCTCCGTGCCGTACACCTCTGCTCACCGGTGTGGCCCAGTCCTATAGGCGCCTCCTGCCAGGGGCTCCCCTGTGCCAGCCAGGTCCACTGAATACCCACTGACTTCATCATCTCTGTGACAAAGGCTGGCATTGTCAGGATGCTAGGCTCCACTGTGACTGGCAGGGCTTATGATGGGTACCGTGAGAGTGAAAGTGTGATGGGAGGGAAAAGTGTGTGTGTGTGCATGGTACTTTGTGGATGGATGGGAGATGTTGAGCTTCACGGGAACCCCCAGGGAAAGTTAATTAATAACTCTGAAGAGAGAGAGAGAGAGAGAGAGAGAGAGAGATTGTGTGTGTGTGTGTGCGCGAAAGAGTGTGCAAAAGAGTGTGCGAGATAAGAGTGTGAGATCTGACTACCCAGGCTCACATGGCTTTCAAAACGTCTCCTCAATCACTCACTGGTATATTGTTTCCTTCATCCTGCTCTCTGAAAAGAACCCTCCACTCAATCACATCAATCGCCGAATTACAGAGCAGCTACAGGCCCGTTAGTCAATAGATTGAAAACATCATTAGAATAAGCTGATTACAGACCAGGAAAGAAGGGTGTCTGCGGTAGGTTTTTTGTTTCGTCTGGTCCAAACTTTTTTTTAGCCCCCTCAGTGGTGGCAAGGCCCTGGCAATGTCCATCGGTCATCAAGACTTTGGTCCAAACAACATACTCCTGGTTGGAATGCCATGCCTGTGCATCTTCATTCTCCTGGGAAGATGAACCCTACTCATTTTGTTTTACTGCATGGCTCCTCTGGCACCACCCATAGGCCAGTATTTCAAGTTGCACACAATGTAATATCTCATTGATGTTTTTTTGTTGTTGTTTTTGACATTAATTCCTTGGCCTCCTGCACAAGAAATGTGGTGCTGATCAGTCAAGTGGTTTGCAAGATTAGCCCCAGGCAGGAAGACAGGCAGGAAGACAGACAGACAGACAGTCATATTCTAGATGGCTTAATTGCCTCGTAGCAGCCATGCCACACAAACCAAACTAAGTATTGGAAATAATCTATACAAAGCATGCATGCATCTCACTCCACATGTGATGTCCACCATCTATCAATATTTATTCATTTTTAGATCTATTATTGATGGTTGATTAGCGGAGTGTCACACCTGGTCTGTATATTTATTGGTGCATGTGTTTATCAGAAACATTACATGAATAAATACTAAAATAGAATGACAGGCAAAATGAGTGAGTAAGTCATCACAATGAGACCTCCTACTTCTTAGCAATGCATGTGTTGAAAGCTGGAGCGAAAGTTCACTTTGTGCTTTTCTCCTTCAATACGTAACTTTTGTCTAACAATTGGAAACCCTCATGTGCTAACTGCTAATACAAAAAAATCATTTCAAACCTTTATTTATTCTCGAAGGTCATTGAGGTTGCCCTCATTTTCAGTGTCGTCGAGATACATCACAGTACAATTTCATTTAAATTTTCACATCAATATTCATATCAATGCTAAAAGAAGACAAAACAGAAACAAAATAAAACAACTTTTCCCCTATCGTGTGATACAACACACATTTAAAAGCAGTTGCAGGCACTTGTGGGTAGGCCTGCAATCAAGGATTTAAATTGTCCGTATGTTATGGGAGAACAGGTCTTAAATTTAAGCTGTAGGTCATTACAAGTGGTTGGGGCACTAAAATAAAAGTCTGTTTTCCCCAGTTCTGTCTTTACTTTGGGGACCCTTTCCTTTAGCGTTAGGCAGTCACTGGAGTGTGTCCTATATGTTGCAGGATTCCAATCCAGCAGAGATGTAATATACAATGGTAAAGTCCCATCAATTGCCTTAAAACTAAACAGGTACCAGTGTTTGTTTTGCTTGTCGGCCAAGGCAGGCCAACCCACTCTATCATACAGGATGCAGTGATGAGTCCTATAATGTTCACCAGATACAAAACGCAGAGCAGAATAATAAACTATATTCAAGGGCTTGAGGACAGAAGGAGCAGCATTCCCATAAATGACATCTCCATAGTCCAACACAGAAAGAAAGACTGCTTCAATAACCCTTTTCCTACATGCCATTGGGAAACTAGCTCTGTTCCTGTAAAACAAAAAAACAATCTTTTGCCTTAGTTTACAGGCCAGATTGTCTATATGGCATTTACATGTGAATGTGTCATCATCCATATTCCAAAATACTTGTATTCAGTAACCCTTTCTATATTGGATCCATTTGAGGTAGTAATGCGTAAGTTATTATAATCAATTTCCCTGGCCCTAGATGCATTTAACCACTTAACCACATGAACCCTGGCGTCCCTATTCTGGGGCAAGCATTCAGCAAAAACTGATGTGTTGTGAGCTTGTTGAACAACTATTTTCAGCCTTGAGATTTGGTTTAGGGAAATACTAACGGACCTACTATAGAGCCCTGGGGGGGCCCTGTCAACTAATTACATAGGGTTTAAGTGGTTACAAACAATACATACTATAAACTTTGTTGACCAGGTTCCCCCAGGGTTCTATACTTGGTCCCCTCCTTTTTTCCCTCTACACCAAATCTCTTCACTGAATATAGCCAATCTATAATAATCATAATGTCACTGAATGTTCACCTATTATGACTTGCCCAGATTAGGGATGCTAGGCTTCATATGGTTAAATCAGTCTCACTAGGAGTGCTCCGTACTATATGGAAGGCATGTGCCAAGTGTTTGAAGATTGACTGCTGCCTCTCTGTGCTTATACTAGCAAGCACTAGTAGAGACACACACACACACACACACACACACACACACACACACACACACACACACACACACACACACACACACACACACACACACACACACACACACACACACACACACACACACACACACACACAGGCATGTATGGAGCCAAAGCCGCATTCCGATCATGACAGAGAAAAAGTGAATGAGGGTGTGAATATCTTTCAGACAAAATACTATTCTGTAACTATCCTGCCAATTAGTTAATTATAGCTGCACCGTATGATACATGAGCACAGAGATGGATGAAATACACCTGTGTGTATGTGCACATGCTACATGCATCTGTAATGATTAGAGTTCATATCGTGTTACAAAGTGCTTCTTTGGCGTACACTCACCCCCTTTGAACTTGGTCTTCCTGACAATTATTATGCTCCCTTGACCAGAGGGCTCAGTGTGGGAGTTAGGACTGTGGAATGGGCGTCCCGAACAACAATGTCAATACTGACTATAATTGCTGGCACATGATTTTGCCTTTTTGTGTAAGTAAGGGTAAATGATTGTGAACTCCACTTTTTTTTCATTTGGCAGAGTGGGCTGACCACTGTACACCCTTTGACCACTAGAGGGAAGCAAACTCTTTGAGAATATTGGCAACCTTCTTACATTTTGTGATTTATGCTGTGTATTGTGAATAGATTGTAGCTATTACTGTACAATGTTTGGACAATATGAGAATATGTTTGTTTAAAACAGTAAAAAAAAGGTTTTTGAATATGAGAGGATTTTTTTTTTATCTGAGAGCCGTGGTGGCTTTTATTAGAAGAGGTTTTAGACATTACATTCTAGATCAGCAGTCTTCAACAGGGGGTCCGGGACCCCAAGGGGGTCCTCAGAGTTACTACAGGGGGTCCGCCAAATATTTGTGTGATAGGATTTTCTTTTTTTACTTTAACCACTTGAACCCTAGCATCCCTTTTCTGAGGAGAACTTTAGCCAAAAATAGCCGATCTACAAGCTCACAGCTTGTAGATTGGCTATTTTTGGCAAAGAGTTATAGCCGGTGTAGAGGGAAAAAAAGAGCAGCAAAAGTTTATCTTAAACACAATTTTATACAATATAGAGGGGGTCCCTGCTTCATCTCTCTCTCAGCTAGGGGGTCCTTGGCCTGAAAACGTTGAAGACCCCTGTAAAGCCTAATTCATTGAAATTAAATGACAATTTCCACTACCTTTTGGCAATCTATACCCAGTCATCTTTATTAATCTAGAGTCAGATTACTTGCCAACAAAACAAAACCATGTACAGTAAGTGAAAGAGAATCTCTGTAAAATCCTGAATGACACACAGTAGAGTACTAGTAGTTAGAGCACTTGTGACGTGGTCCATGCAAACTGTTGATGGGTCATATCAGTAAAAACCTCAGTATTATTACACTATAAGTACTCGATGCACCCTCTGGTAGTAGTAACCCTCGGTAAACTTCCCAGAGGATGTGCGATTAGCCTACTGCCCCAAAACTATTTGAGCTGAACGGGGGGAAATCCCTGAGTTCTTCTGTGTGTATCAGACCCACGCCTGCTCCGTGAGGTGCAAATCCTCGGGGAGGATGCCTTTCATTTCTCCAGTAGACCCTGTGAACAGCTGCTCAGGGGTTGCTCTTACATTCACATCCCTGTGGACACACATAATGCTCCCTGTGGAAGCACAGAACGCTGCACCCACAGAAACATAACCCCTCCGGCGGATATCCCTGCAAGCCTTCCCCAACTCAATAAAGTCTCAAATATTTAGAAAGCAATTACAAGTGCACTTTAAATGTGCTAAACGCTTCTGTCCATGCTTCTTTACTGACCGGCATTTTAATATAATGATGATAATAATAATAATAATAATGAAATGTCATATTATTTTTTGATATGGATACAAACAGCCATGTGTCTAACGCATGTGTTTTTTGCATTTTCTTTATTGTTATTCATTATTCTTTAAACCATGCACCTATCTGTTATTAATCGGCTGCTATTTTAACTGCCTCATTCCATAACCATACACGGCTTATGTATATATTTTACGTTGCTCATATTAGGATTTTTTTTTACATATTATCTGAAGATTCTGAACAGTTTTTCCTGTTTCTTTCTATCTTTCCCCTTTCTTGAAAACTGCAAATGAAGAAAAATAATTCCACCCACTTTTTTGTACACCTTTAAACTGTGACAAAGTTGAAGTTGATGTTGTCTTGGACTCAAATGTGCTCAAATAAACTTCCTTGCAGTTTATATCAAAACCTGTGTGGGCCTAGTCTGGAGACTCTAGACTAGAACCACAAGACTAGGAATAATCTGCATCACAGTTTAGCAAGATAGCAATATGTTTCACCTGAAGCTGGTTGTGAGGTTAATGTAAAAGGAAAGTGATTATCCTTTTGTCCGTCACGTACATCACACCACATACATTGTAAAATCCTGAGTGTTCATTTAACCCTGAATTTGTAAACTCTCAGAGATACAAATGGATATATTAAGACAGGATTTTACAGTGTAGGCCCAAAAGATCCATCTCTTCAGATAAAAAAACAACTATCCACACATTAAGGTGAGGTGTTTGCACCCTTATTAAAAGTGATAGTTCAAAGAATGCCTCCAATTCAAGTGTTCCTGGAAGTGTTTATGAAATGTGTCAGGCTATTCATGGGCTATTTAATCACCCAGTGGGCGTCCATATTATAGAGCTCGTTTTTTTCAATTAACAACGATAACAATAACAGGGGATTAACACTGTGGGAATAACGTTTCCTTTTTCCCCCTCTCATATATGAGGTGTGTGTGTGTGTGTGTGTGTGTGTGTGTGTCCAATTGCTTTTTTTAAACCAAATTTTAGAGAGAGCAGTATATATGCATCTACTTCTTCTATGTGCACATGTATGAGGAGTGTGTGTGCAGCAGAGGAACCGAGGCCAAGGGGGTTACCAGCTTTGATCACAAGTGTCAACTAGATGGGACACGTAGACAAAGGTCCACTTTCCTCTTAATAGGGAACAACACCAGAGCTAACTCAACACATTAACCTGTGTGTGTGTGTGTGTGTGTGTGTGTGTGTGTGTGTGTGTGTGTGTGTGTGTGCCTTCTACTTACTGTGCACCTACACAGTTGTTATTCTTAATTATCTCTTTGTTGTTTTGCAACTAAAATGTTGAGGAACCGAAACCAAAGTAGAAAAAGTGCTCCTCGGAGCACAGGTCTCCGCCAGGTCAGGTAGGTTGTCGTGGTCCAATCAGGATGGAATATGAAAAATTAGGACGGATCCGTCTTGATCACTTGACTATATAGGCTTCTTTTTCCCTTCTTAGAAATGTATAAGTGGTGTCAAAAGTACAATGTACCCCGGGGGGTCCCCACATCATTTTTTGGGGGTAGTGAAAATAGCTGATCTATAAGCTCGAGGCTATTTTCACTGTAAGTGGTCAATTAATATGTGTACAATGTACTTTTTCTTCCTAGAAATGTAGTGGAGAGAAATCCAAGTATCCCAAAACACAAATAATACTCAAGTAAAGTACATTATAGATACTAAAACATGTAGGCTGCTTAAGTACAGTAGACTACTCAAGTAAATGTATAGGCCTATCTGGGCGGGTGGCCTTGGCAGGAGCTTCCAACACTAGACAGTGGCCTATACTATGGCCCTTAATCATTACAATAAAACAACAAAATATAAATAACTGGAATTATTAATTTAATTAATAATACTTAATAATTATAATTATTTATATCTTTATCTCTGGCATCATGCTCAAAAGTTCCAATAATTTCAAGACTATCAAGATCCACTTCAATATGACTACATTTTCAATAAACAGTTGTATCACCCCCTCTAGTGGATCTTTTTTTAATTGTCACCCTCAAACATAATTCAGTCCATAGAACAAAACAAAACAAAAAAAACACACCACATTTTGCATAAAATATCTTTGAGTGGAATTTCATTGAAAGCATTCCTTGTTCCAATTTATAACCCAATAACAGTATTGGCCACATCTCTCTCTTGTGGGATCTTCTTGTTTTTATGTCTTTTTCCCCTCCTGCTCTATAATTAACTATACTTTATTTGGTAGTAAGCGTTCATTCAATGCAGTATCAAGAAGTCATAAATGTGATCTAAGTTTGCCCAATTCAGTTCAGATAGGCATAGTGTCATGTACAGTATTTCTGTACACCACACCTCACCATGGTATTGTGACACACTCATTTTCCTACATATACCTACAGAGAAATTATGATCATGAACATCTAATGAACACATTCAAGTTTTGTGTTGATTATATACTTTGTTGACCGGAGTCCCCCAGGGTTCTAATTTGGCCCGCTCCTTTTTCCCACTACACCAGTAGTTCTCAAACTTTTTCATGTCAAGGACCCCCAAATTGATATGTATTTAGCCGCTGACCCCCATCTCAAAAATAGTTTGCGAGGGACCTCCAGAAGCTAAGATTTTAGTAAAAATAATTCACTTTAAAAATAATATTAAAAGATTTTTCAAAAATAGCAGATCTACAAGCTCATAGCGCAGCACTCGGTGCCGCGCTATGAGCTTGTAGATCTGCTATTTTTGTATAGCCAAAGTATAAACTATGGTTAAAGTGGTTAAAAATGCTATATTAGCTCATTTTGTTGGGGACCCCCTGGTAACCCCCCCCAAGGACCCTTGGGGGTCCCCGGACCCCACTTTGAGAACCAATGCTCTACACTACATATCTGGAAAATAGCTGACCTATAAGTTCATATCCTTGTGACACATGATGACTGATTGTGAGCTAGTTTGTAGATGTGCTGTTTTCGCTGAATGTTCACCCCCAGAACAGGGTAGGGTTCATGTGGTTAAAAGTCAGATGCAGAATATCTTTTTGCTCTCTTGGCCATTTTCTAAACAAGAGAAACCATCAGTCTGGTGCATGATACAATGTTTGACAGTTGGGATGAGATGCCAAGTGGCCCCTGATGTAAAGAGAGAAGTTCATATGAACCACACCATTAGATCCTGTGGGAATATCTCTCTATCGAGCAATGGCAAAGTTCCTCCATCAATTTGCCTCTGCAGCTTTTGACCCAGATCAATAGCCATCATTGGAGAAGCATTGGTGTGTGTGTGTGAGAGAGAGAGAGGGAGAGCATAACAGTAAGATCACCTTTCAGAGAACAGCATAACGGCATAGAACGCAGATGGTGACCTGTTTTCTCTTTGTGGCAGACAGCCTGTCCTGTTTGTGTACATTAGTTAAATTATTTAGAAAACCAAAAGCAGTGACATGCAGTGTTTTAAGTTCCTTAATTAAGTTAAGTCTTTGATCTGGCGCATACACAAACAAACCCTCTCTCACACACACACGCACACACACACACACACACACACACACACACACACACACACACACACACACACACACACACACACACACACACACACACACACACACACACACACACACACACACACACACACACGAGCACACACGAGCACAGACATACACACACTGACCTCCTCCTTTATTTGACTGTCTCTTCCCATTCCAAACAAGGGCACACATCTATTTCCTCTCCGCTGTGCTCTAATACATCTGTCCCTTTCAATAACAAACACATGATCATTACTGTACCCTGGGATGAATATTTAAAGAAAACAACCCCTGTGAAAATATGGAAAATGGAAACCATTGAAGCAAAGCAGGGATAGATGGGGCCGGGTAACAGAGAAGATGCACGCTTAAGCCGACTCGTCATTACGATGGCCCCTAGTACTTGGGGGCCACCAAGGAATCCCTTAATTCCTGCAACATTATGCACTCCAGACTCTTTCATGTCCTCCGTATGGGGGGAGGGCAGACGAGGGAGGGGGGGGGGTCACTGGAAAATTCTAATACGGTCTCTTGCTATGAGAAAATATGCACATACATTTAGCATTTCGATTCTCCAAGGGCAGAACAGAGGAGATGAGCACATGTCAGCTAACATAGTGTTTGTGTGTGTGTGTGTGTGTGTGTGTGTGTGTGTGTGTGTGTGTGTGTGTGTGTGAGAGAGAGGAAAAAGTCCCCCCCCCCTTAAATGATTCAGTCTTTATTTATCACCAGTTTATGTCTCTGCCCTGGGCAGCTGCCATGGTAATATTAATGACTTGGCCTATCCGCATCACACGTGACAAAGGTCATGCCTGTTATCCTGCCATACTTAATAAACACAGAGTTAGACCGACTACTAACTTAACGGTTAAGCTGATGGACTGACTTTCAATGGCTAACTCGTTGTTGACTTGTTAGTTGATAGCTGATAACTGGCTTGCAGTCTGGATACATTACAACAACATTAACAAATGGCTAACAAACTAGTAGTAGCAGCATACTTCTTCCTCGCTACCACTGGATTATGTTTGGAATAAAACTCTCAATGAGGTTTAGATAAATAGATTGCTCCTCCGGTTTAATTCAAATTGATATATTTTTTATGTGTTATACTGCCATATTAGCCACCGGCTCAGCTCTCACGCATTTGACATGGATCCATTAAAATAACTGGATGTGGTATTTAGGTAAATGGCCGCCCGTGATTCATGTCAATGAAACTTGCTCACCCAGGCACATACTCATCAAGCAGACCCCCAAATAACCTGAAAACAGTCTCAGTGCAGACTGCACTGATATAATTTTTAACAATAAATGTTATTGTTAAACTTATCCTGAATCCAGTATATCATAGTTTGTCACATGTGTTTGATAATATTTGATGGGACATTGTGTAGCACTACCCCTTTAAGAGGAGTGACCAGGTTTGCGACCTTACTTTTGGCCCAAAGCCTGCATTTGAGTGTTTGGTTATAGGCTAATAGGTAATTTCTGTGTTTCCAGAGCCTCCAGGCAGGGTTGCCAGATCTGCTTATTATAATTTCCCCGCAAGATTTTATTTGAAAATAGCCGATCTACAAGCTCGCATCGCGACACGTTGTGAGCTTGTAGATCTGCTATTTTTAAATAGCTGATGTATGTGTTAAAGTGCTTGTGTGGCAAAAGCAAAGCAAAGCAAAGCAAAGTGGCCCATAGTCGCTTCTTTTCGGCTGGTTTTCCTAGACCTGGTTGCTTGTTTCTCTCACAGAATCTAGCTCCATAGAATCCTGTGGGCAGTTATCATTGGGAGCCTTAAGGATAGCCTATATGTTGACTGGGTATGTTGTGTCATTTTGTTGTTGTATTTTTGTTATTTTTGTTATATTTTTTCTTGTCTGGGCCGTTGAAGGGTTACCAGATGAGTCTGTGTTGAAGGTAACCAGATGTTTATAGGGAGGACAAGTTTTCCCACGCGTGTCATATTTTATATGCAATAGCCTATCTCATATTTCATTAGAGACTGGATTTTGTCAATGATTGTGTTTTGGGTCATGTGCAATGGTATAGGCTGAGGTAATAATATACTGGGCCATTCATTCATTTTTGCATGGTTTGCATTTTGTGTTTGCTGTGTTTACTTATCTACTTCATTTGACTAGTTTTGTGTATTGGTATTCTTTTCCTTTTTGTTTGCTGTGTAGGACTAGGTTAGAGGCCCCAATTAGTAGGCCCTGAATCCTTCGCCCCCCCCCTATCGCCTATTAGCCCCATTTTAAGATATCGACCAGTCATAGTTATCCCCCTCCTTCCCCTTTTGTATTTTAATCTGATTTATTGGTACATCAATTTTATTCTGCTTTTGTGGTTTTAATGGAAATTGGCCTCCGGTTCTGTTCATTCTGAGCCTGTATGCCTATTTGGGAACCCTTACCTTGTTCAGGATTACATTGTTCAGTATATATAGGTAGCTGATATATTGCACTTTTACCTTAGCGCGCTAAGTATACTCTTAGTTGCTTGTTTTAGAAGAGAATGCACTTAAGACTTCTGGTGATTAGTAGTTTTGTTCCCTACCTATGTTGAATGCACTTATTGTAAGTCGCTTTGGATAAAAGCGTCTGCTAAATGACTGTAATGTAATGTAATATACATATATATACAGTATATGGTTAATGTGTTTCTAAGATCCTTCACTCCTATTATGTTGTGGCGTAGTCACTTATTTATATAGCTGTGCCACAATTGCAATAAAAATGTAATAATCAAATCCAGTATTAGTTGGGCTCTAATTGACACTTTGTCCTACAAGTCGGTGGCTTTACCGAAAATCAATTATGTTGTGACATTATGAAGTATAAATTGGGCTTACTGGATTGGCTGATTGACTGACAGTCAGCCTGACTGATTGGTTGGTTGGATGTGTGTCTACAGTATGGTGAGGTGACTGAGTAGACCATTTTGAGTGACAGAGTTGAACTCATTATGGTTGTCTGGCTTGTTGGTTCACTGTCTTATGTGACTAATTACTGTAGAAGTATACTCTCTCCCACAAACATGCAAATTGGTGAATGGTTAGTGTGTGCCAACCATATGGTCTTCGGTTCGATTTCGGGCTGGAGCCAATGGTTCTTTCCCCTCTCTGTCTGTACCAGGCTTCCTGTCTCTCTACACTAATAAAAAAAAAAGTAATACAGAAATGCAAATGGGGAGATATAATCACATACTCCATCTTCTTTTAACCCATTAAGGCCGGGAAAGCATCTGTGTGTCATTTTAAGATTTCTTTGGCTATTCAAAGATAGCCGATATACAAGCCGTGCTATGAGCTTGTAAATCTTGTGGAAATTTGTGTACGTTTTTGAATATATATTTTTAAGGCGAACATTTGTAACTCAAATCTTTGCTTCTGGAGGGTCCCTGGAACAAAATATTTTACAAATAAAAAAAAAAAAGCACAAAAAATGCACACATGCACAAATATTCACGATTTAAAAAAAATAGCAGATCTACAAGCTCATAGCGCGGCACTCGGTGCCGCCGCCGCGCTATGAGCTTGTAGATCTGCTATTTTTGAATAGCCCAAAGAAATCTAAAAAATGACAAAGATGTGTTCCCGGTCTTAATGTGCTAAACAACACATAATGCTATTTTAATAACGGCAGCGATAACTAAGCAAACTGCGGTGACATTAGTGCTTTTTTTTGTTGTTGTTATACCATGCCAATTAGGTTAGCTGTAATGGGGACTAAATGGACATCCCTTCATTAGAGGTTGGTGTTTCTTTTTATCCAACAACACACAGAGGGATGATTATTATTTCTCCTTACACTTACACAGCACTCTTTGTTGTAAGAATAATTGCACTTCGGGTCCACCAGAGTGTACTTTAAATGAATCCTTAATACAAAAAGCAAGCTTTTAATAATCAACAGGGATATAATAGGGGAAGTCACCCCCCCCCCCCCTATTATTCTGAGACATTTATGCAGTTGTTGAAAACATTGATTGTTGGTGTAAGTACAGTACCGTATGTTTAGTGTTGTTGATCAAGATAGAGCAGTACAACTAGCCTAATTCTCTTCAAAGGAGAAGATATCACCATGTTCAAGTTCATTCTGACAGTCAAAGTTGCACTTTTTAAATTCCATCTTTGTCGGTTTGTTATTGACAGCAGCCATCCTTTAAAGCTGCAGTCTGTAACTTTTATATCCTTACCCTACCCACATGAGACCAAATCACTCTCACCCTGGGGAGATATTGCACTTATGAGCGTCAGGCAGTACTGCTTGCCAACCAGCAGGTGTCCTATACCTGACACCAGGGTCTACATTATTCAATGGAAGAGAAGGGATAAGGAGACCACCTCCAACCACTGCAGATGTACTCGTTATAGTGAATTAGCATGATACTCTATCATTCATATTGGTTCAAATATTTTTTTTAAATATATATATTTTTTAATTCTGGAATGCAACTTCAAGTCTTCCACGCTATGAGCTTGTAGATCTGCTATTTTTGAAAAATCTTGAAAATGTTTGCAAATCTTTGAATATATATATTTTTAAAGCGATATTTGTAACTCAAATCTTTGCTTCTGGGGGTCCCTGGAACGAAATATTTTGAGATGGGGGTCCGCGGCCAAATACATATCATTTTGGGGTCCTTGAAATGAGAAAGTTTGAGCACCACTGACATACAGTAGTAACATAAGTTTTTTCAAAAAACAGTTTTAGAAGGTTAGGTTAATTTAACTCAGTGAGTGTAGAAATATACAGTTCATGTGTACACTCCCTGATGAGTTAAATGAACTAATTAACAGCTAATGGTTAATGCAACTCAGAGCATTACAATTAGGGAAAGAGAGAAAAGTAGGACAGGTGATATTTCACATCTATGACCACAGGAGGGCACAGCATGCCCACATCACACCCTGCTGCTTTATTAAGATGGAAACATCACGGAAAGGAGGAGAGGAACTCTCTCTCTCTCTCTCTCTCTCTCTCTCTCTCTCTCTCTCTCTCTCTCTCTCTCTCTCTCTCTCTCTCTCTCTCTCTCTCTCTCTCTCTCTCTGTCTGTCTCTTTCTGTCTCTTTCTGTTTCTATCCCTCTGTTTTTCTCTGTCTGTCTGTCTCTCTCTCTCTGTTTCTGTCTCTCTATCCCTCTCTCTCTCTCCGTTTCTCTCTCTGTGTTTCTCTATCTCTCTGTCTGTCTTTCTCTCTCTGTTTCTCTCTCTCTCTCTCTCTCTCTCTCTCTCTCTCTCTCCTGTTTCTCTCCCTTTCTCTAACTGTTGTTTTTCTAGTAATATGTAGAGTATATAAAGTATGGAAATATCCCTCTGTTTTCAAAAGTGTTCATGATTAATAACTTGACAAATGTTGGAGAGAGAGGGAGAGGGAGAGGGGGAGAGAGAGAGACACACATGCAAGCAAACAAACACACACACCACACACACACACCCACCAAATCTTTCTCTGTTGGTAAAGATTTCATTATCAGTGGCTGAGGCCCTGCAGACTCTCCTCAGGCTTATTGGTCTTGCCTCATCAAGGCTCTTTAAACACTCTCACTCTCTACTCAATACAGAGTGAAGCACTTTTCTCTGCAACTACACTGATTCTTGGAGCAGCAGCCACTTCAATTGACTTCTCCCTCCCTACTGAAGTCACCTTACATAATGGAGTGAAGAAATATAGGAGTTCTTCAAAAGTGCTGCGAAAGTGAAGCTAGCAGCATTATCAAAACGTGTAAAATTTAGATGAATCAAGGAATGTCTTCATTGTCAGATTGTTGGCCAGCGCTTTTTGTTTGAGGTCATACAATGGGCTCTGTACCTACCGGTACATGCACAGCAGTGTTGATTTTGACAGCAAGTTTTGATTTAGTTTTAGTCATAGTCTTTTAAATACAATTTAGTTTTAGTCATATTTTAGTCATTGTCTAGTTTTAGTCGACTAAATATCATAAGACTATAGTCGACTAAATCTACAGTTGATTTAGTCGACTAAAATGTATTTTGGAGGGTCGTGATGGCGTTGTAATGGCTGATTTTACACTTTTGCATGCTGAAAATAGCAGATCTACAAGCTCACAACGCGTCGCGCTGCGACGCGTTGTGAGCTTGTAGATCGGCTATTTTCAGAGCGTAACACCCGGGGGCAACCAAACATAAAATGACTTGTCTTTTAGTTCTACTGGATCTCTTCTCCACTAGACCCTCACTAACATGTTAGTCTAGTTTTAGTCATCGTAGCTTAGTTTTTATTTAGTTTTCGTCAGTGAAAAAAGGTAGTCGACGAACATTTTTCGTCATAGTTTTATTCGACGAAATCAACACTGATGCATAGCAATGTCAAGTCTGATTTACACTTTGTTGTGCACTGGTATCGTGCCCGAAAATAGCAAAACAGAAGCAAACCTTTCAAATCAACATTGATATTAGTTGTGATATTTGTGTCGTAGTTTGTGTCCTCTGTTTAATAGTTGTAGTAGCACAGATTATGGGATTAACAGCTGATCAGTGAGTCTTTACTAATAACCTTAAGATGTGTTGTTTATTGGTTATTCATTTTTGTCAACATGTTGCTCAGTTAGAAGCAACAGACACCATACATGTATTTATTTATTACTGTTGTAAGGCTATAGAAATGCAATACTTTGGCTCTCCAAGATTTTTTATTTGGTTTTTATTTAGTTTTCGTCCTTCATAGTTTTAGTCGATGAAATCACTGCTGCTAGAAGAGACGGGCCGCTCGCGGGTGGAATGTTTGTTCTCTGGGAGATGCACACGGATACCAGGGTGTGTTTACTAACGGCCAGATGAGAGATTAATAATAATGGATCTATCGTCTATCATGACACACCACTGGTTGTCTGAACATGGCGGAAGAAAGTTTGATTAGAAGTTCAGTTTAATTAGGCTAATTCCACACATTCAAATGGAAACATTTTGACAACTGAGGTCAGTCCACCAGCAGTAGTAGTACTACATACAGTGCACGCTGCCACAGCAGTTGATACCACTGAACTAGAGGATTTAGGTAGCCCCCATTAGCCCATTAAGACTCTGATTCTACAAAATATCTTCTAAATCCTAACTGTTTTTTGAAAAAACGTATGCTACTATGTCAGTGATTCTCAAACATTTTCATGTCAAGGACCCCAAAACATATATGGATCAGGCCGCGGACCCCCATCTCAAAATATTTTGTTCCAGGGACCCCCTAGAAGCAAAGATTTGAGTTACAAATGTCCGCTTTAAAAATGTATCTATTCAAAGATTTGCACACATTTTCACGATTTTTCAAAAATAACAGATTTACAAGCTCGTAGCGCGGCACTCGGTGCCGCGCTATGAGCTTGTATATCTGCTATTTTTGAATAGCCAAAGTGTAAAATAATGCTTTTTTTTTAGCTCAAATGAAAAAGTGACACAGATGCGTTCCGGGTCTCAATGGGTTAGAGATGCTGTGGTGATATATAGCGGTGAATGTTTGGTTCAAAAGACATCTCCTTGTAATGTAGGGATTCATGCAGATCCTTATTACATGCTGGCTTGGTGGAGTGAGGTCTGCAGAGATGAAGGAAACTGGGCTGAGAGTCTCACTGTGCCTTTGATCTACACAGGGCTGTTGATGAGAAAGTAGTCTCTTTAGCGAGTGACACATTTAACACCATCCAGGATCAATAGGAGAAAAAGAGCTTGATTGTAAAGCCGATGGGGCTTTAAAACCGAGTAGACGTTTCGTGCCGAGCTAATTGCACGGTAGCGTATAGGATTTGTAATTAATTTCTCTGCCGTGTGTCTGATGTTCGTCGGGCTAAGGTAGTTGTGTAATGTAGGTGGTTCTCAAACTTTTTCATGTCCAGGACCCCCAGATCGATATATATATTTGACTGCGGACCCCCATCTGAAAATGTTTTGTTCCACGGATCCCCAGAAGCAAAGATTTTAGTTAAAACTGTTCGCTTTAAAAAAGTATATTCAAAGATTTGCAAAAACAAAAAATGTCATGATTTTTCAACCAAAGCAGATATACAAGCTCATAGCGCTGCACGAAGTGACGCGCTATGAGCTTGTATATCTGCTATTTTTGAATAGCCAAAGTATATAGTCAAAGTGGTTAAAATGCTTGTGGCGCTATATTAACACATTTAGCTGGGGACCCCCCTTGTGTACCCCTCAGGGACCCCCTGGGGGTCCCCGGGCCCCACTTTGAGAACCACTGATGTAGACCATATCATGTATTGGCAAAACTGTGTTTGAGTCAATCTCATGATTTTGTCTGCCAAAAGCCTTTGATTGATACAGTCTACCTACCCTCTACCAAAAAAATTAGCTCTGATCTCTAGACAGAATGTTTAAAACAAATTGCTGATCTGCAAACTCACAATGCGTTGCGATAATATGTGAGCTTATAGATAGTCTATTTTTGAAATGTTTTGAGGAGGGATTAAGTGGTTAAGAGGACTTAGTTGTAGGTCAAAGAAAGCCATGTAAATGTAACATGCACAGAAAACATACATTAACATTTATTTAAAATGATTAAATCTGAGTAAATTAGACTCATTTCATGGAATTTATTTAATTACCTAAAGTTTAAAAACTTCACAGAAGGTAAAGAGTTTAAATGTTTACCATTTAGCCTACTTTCACCATTCATCTGCATTCTCCTACATCTTAATTACAGTGTGATTAATTTGGCAAACAATAATTAACATTTTTCATAACAGAACTTTAAGCAAGTGGGCTTGTGGAACATTATCATTATAATGCTTCCCATTAAATTGTTTGTGTCTGTCTGTTTGTGTATTCAATTAAATATTAACAGCCCCACAACTAAAACTCATTAGCGTTTAATTCTCGGTCACGACTAAGACAGAGATCTGGAGGATCCAACAAAACAAACATGTCAGCTGAGGGAAACAGCCACTTCTATTCAGAATGCCTGCTTAAAAAGTAGTATTTACAATTAGTTATCGTTATTAATTATTCCTCTGAAAATGGATGTTGCCTGCCACTCTAAATGAAAGACCACCTTTAGGCTGCTATTACTATTACATTATACTAATGTATGGATACATTTTACAGCATTCTTCTTGATGAATTGAATACACAGGACACCACAATGGAAACAAGCCCCTAGGGCAGTGGTTCTCAAACTTTTTCATGTCAAGGACCCCCAAATTGACACCTATTAGCCCGCGGACCCCCATTTAAAAAGATAAGCCAGGGACCCCAATAAGAGAAGGTTTATACAGCTTTCTAGCAGTGATTCTCAACCATTTTAATGTCAAGGACCCCCAGTTTGACATGTATTAGGCTACGGACCCCCATTTAATGGCATTTATACCTCTGGGACCCGAATTTATATTATAAAATCAATGTTAATTTAACTCTGAGAGTGTACAAATGGAACCAAATGGACCCGTTAGGGTCCATTTGGTTCCATTTGTACACTCTCAGAGTTACAGAACCATAAGGGTCCATTTGGTTCCTATCCATCATTTAGCTGGGGACCCCCTGGAACCGCCTCAAGTACCCCTGGGGGTCCCCGTACCCCACTTTGAGAACCAATGCCCTAGGGCTTTTTGTGTTTATCCTTTTAATAATCATAGTAAAATCATACCTCTGTACTATTTGCAAACTGTTAACAAAGTATTCAATCAATCAATTTGTGTGCCATCATTTGTGTTGCCTCATCATTAACCCCTATAGCCATAGCCTTGCTGAGGAATGTTGGACTATTTCCATCTCACTCTCTATCCTTTCTCTTGCTATAATCCACTATTTAAAAACTCGCTGAGATCCAGTTTTGAGAGAGAAGCCAACAGAGTCTTCCCTTTAAAACAAAAGAAAGGAAGCGCTGCCTGGGTTTGATCACACCAGTGGCTCAAAACAGGTGCTCTTCAGTGGAACAGGTATCGGCATAGAAGCAAAGGAACCCAAAGTTCTGCTTGTTCTGCGAGTGCCGCGTTCCGCTATGAGCTTGTAGATCTGCTATTTTTGAAAAATCGTGAACATGTGAACATTTCTAACTCTCTAAATCTTTGCTTTTGGGGGTCCCTGGATCAAAATATTTTGATATGGGGGTCCGCGGTCAAATGCATATCATTTTGGGGGTCCTTGACATGAAAAAGTTTGAAAACCACTGATATAGAAACATAAGTTTTTCAGAAAACCGGATTTAGAAGACATTTTTGCAGAATCGGAACTTCAGGCCCTCAATAGGTTAAGGGAAAGAGGCTTTTTTTTTACACTTTTGACAGATGTACAAATATGTGTTCTATGTCTATTCATTTTTGTCAATAAAAACATCAATCAATCAACTTGTAATCTAGTTACAAGGAAACAGTTTTCACCTGTATGTCAGCCAGGACAAAGCTGATGTTATGACACTGTATGTCAAGTCCTGAAAGCCAGGTTGTGGGTGTACAAAACACTCTGATCTGGTCTCCATGCATGCTTTTAGTTGTGACATCCCCCTTCTTCTGAGGCCCAGTTTAGAGTGCAAGTACAGCTGAACAGCAGAATATCCTTTGCATACATACATTATAAACTTCATAATACATCAACGCTGTTATGAGGAGAGGATTTTCAGCCCTAATCTAGGTAACTTATTGATGGATATGAATAATTGAGTGTCTATTAGAATATCCCTCGCCCAGGCATTGATGGAGGTGCACATTAATATTTCACTACATTAGTGAGACCTGCCTTTACATGTCATCTGTCTATATCATTTAAAAGTCCATCTTTTCCTCTGACAGGCCCAGCCTTGAGTCACTTTAAGACATGCATTTCAATGATCAGGGTGATGTGAATATTAGTGAAAACCTGGCTTTACGTGTTGCCTGTCTAAATCACTTAGAGGTAAAAATGTTCCCCCTCTCAAAAGCCTGCCTCATATCATTTTAATCATGTTTTTTCCGTTGGCCGTGGTCATTTGCAGTGTGTGACTCAGTTTGCCCCCTTTGCCTGTTAATTTCACTCTGGGACCGGAGTGTACTAATGTAACCAAATGCAGCCGTAATAAGGGTCCATTTTGTTTACATTTGTACCCTCTCAGGGTTACAAATGTCTAAATGAACATTGAGGATTTTACTGCGTATAGACTCCTCATGAGAGAGAACAGGTGACATGTCTTATAGGTGGCTTGGCTGTCGTATAGCGTGTTGTATGTTGATTTTTATTTCCTATGCGCGTCTTGGATTTCCTTTGAACCGCGTGGCAGTTTATTCAAAGGTTTCTGTTGTTTACTCGTTTCGTCCTCGTTAAAAAACAACAATAACTATGGAGACAAAGAGCTTTCAGTGATGCATGTAGCCTATACTGGTACTGTATGTCCTTGTGTGTGTGCGCGCAGGTGCATTCGTACATGTATGTTTACCTGCATATGCAGACATCCGTATGTTTGCTTACCTTTGCCTATAGTGTGCGCGTGTGCGTGTGCGCGCGCGATGGTAGCGAGCTGTCATCCATTGCGGCTGACAGTAGTTAACTCTTTAAGGCCGGGAACGCATCTTGTGTGTCATTTTTAGATTTCGTCGGGCTATTCAAAAATAGCAGATATACAAGCTCATAGCGCGGCACCGAGTGCCGCGCTATGAGCTTGTAGATCTGCTATTTTTGAAAAAATCATGAAAAGTTGTGCAAATATTTTATTTTATTTTATTTTTTTCTGGCGGACATGTGTAACTCAAATCTTTGCTTCTGGCGGTTCCTGGAACTAAATATTTTACAAATGTTCGCTTAAAAAAATATGTAATCCAAGATTTTGCCACGAATTTTCACGATTTTTCAACAATAGCAGATATACAAGCTCATAGCGCGGCACTCGGTGCCGCGCTATGAGCTTGTATATCTGCTATTTTTGAATATCTCCAAGAAATCTTAAAAACGACACACAGATGCGTTCCCGGTCTCGACGGGTTAAAGACAGTAAAGCTGTGTGTAACAGCCCACGCTGTCACTTTATTCCCTGTGTTATTCTACTCCCTCTCTAATGGGCTTTATTTCATTGTCAACCAGCAGTCTACCTCCTCCTGTTCTCCTCCTGCACCCCATCCTCTTTTTTTCCCCCCCTCTTTCTTCTCCTCCTTCTCCCCCCTCCCTCCTCCCTCCCTCCCTGCTCATTTCCTCCCTCTTGACACATTACAGACTGCCTTTGGAAAACAGCAGAGGTCCAGAGCCCCCCTGCCAGCCATAATAATGTGGTAAAGCAAGCAGACAGGTAGTGTGTGTGTGTGTGTGTGTGTGTGTGTGTGTGTGTGTGTGTGTGTGTGTTTGTGCTTGTGTGTGCGCACGCACGTGCACTCTGAATGGTTCAGTGGCATGTATGTATGCGGGTGTGAGCGCGCGCGTGTGTCCGCTCTCGTCTGCGCGCGCGTTTTTTATGCATAATGTCTTCCTCGTCGTCGTCTTCTTCTTCTTCTTCTTCTTCTGTGGCTCTTCTTTCTGTTCAGCGGAAAACCTATCAAAGTCTTCCTATTAAAAAGGTGTGCCAGCCCACATTATTAGCCCCGTTACAAGGGCAATCTATCTGGGGCCCCCAGACAAAAAAAAAGGGAGGGTGGGTGTGTGGGGGCCCGGGGTCCTGTCAGCTCAGAGAACATTAGCCGTCCCAGAGTGCTTGTAGCCACAGCAGGTGTGCTGACCCACCGAGACCCATCAACCAAACCCCCCCCACCACCCCCCCCATCTCCTCCTCCTCCCCCAACAGCCCCTCACACCCTCCCCCCCCAAACACACACACACACACACACACACACACACACACACACACACACACACACACACTCACACTCACACACACACGGGCTGATACACACACTCAGACTTTTGTCTCAGCTGGGCTTCATAAACGTACTTACACACGTTAACGCACACTATGGCGCACCATTTTGACAGCATGCAAAACTTATGCACACGCACACACACGCGTAAACAACACATCAAAATACCACCCACTGTGTGGCACTCTGAAATAAGTGAGGGAGATGATGGTCTTTGCATTAATGAGGTTAACTTGTCAGATGAATAAATGAACAGGGTGACGACATGGAGGGAATTCTATCATGCGGTGATGTCCACATATGGTAGGAGGTCTAAAAGGTTTCGGACAAGGCTGTGTGAGTGATCTGAGGCTATACCTGCGGTATAGAGCAGAGAACGACGGGAGTTCGAGCCGTATAGTGCAGGAATGCATGTTATGCAGAGTAGATAGACCCTGTGCATGCGTTGCGTGTGTGTAACTGTGTGTGTCTGAGTGTGTTTTGACTTCAACATGCTGTTTATGATGATCTGACCTGACTAAGACACTGTCCTTCACCTAAAGCGACGCACGTTATTTCACCCGCTCCCAAAGTTCACTAATAAATCTTGCAAATCAGCCAAGTGGCTTCCCCCCGATCGAAGCACCCCCCCCCCGTAATGTACAGGTGCGGTACAGGGGTTTGTCGCAATGCCCGAGATTTCTTAATACGAACAAACCACAAAGATGCAAATTGACTTTTCCTGTGTCAATGAATTATTTGGCGCTGGTACTTGCTCCTCATCTCGACACACCTCATATTTTACCCTCATCCCCTCGCATTAAGCAGCTTTCCGTCTGGCTGCCCCGTCCGCTGTAGGAAGGGCCTGAGCAGTGAGATGGCAGATGGAACGGTACTGTAAGTATAGGAGAAAAGACTTCCGGCTTCAATTAGACACCTTTTGCATTCATCTTTAATACCCTCCTAGTGTCCCTATTCTGGGGCACACATTGGGGCAAAAATAGACGATCTACAAGCTCACAAGCTGTGGCGTTGTGTGATGCGTCGTTGTGAGCTTGTGGATTGGTTATTTTCGGATGACCCAATAATAAGATATTTAGTGTAGAGCTAGAACAGGAGGGGGACCTAGTATAGACCCCTGGGTTTTCCCCATCCTGGTCCTTGATGAGCCTATAGCCCTTACTGTCCTTAACCTTTTTAGCCGATCTATAGCTTTATTTGTCCTTGCGGAAATTCATTTAGCGCCAAGCAGCCGTCAGGACACGAACGTATCTCAATACGTACATAAACAAATACACAATAGTACATACACAGAGCACACAATACATTGACAATACTACACTCAACACCATATATAGGCTCACACCATGTTGTGTTATTATGACGGGTTCTGAGCGTGTAGATTTTGCTGTTTTTGCCCGAATGTTCACCCCGGCATAGGGACACCGGCGTTCATGTGGTTAACCACCAGCAAGTTCAGAGAGAGAGAGACAGAGAGAGAGAGAGAGAGAGATGGAAAGATAGAAGGGGGGTGTGGAGAGGGAGAAAGACATGGGGCGGAGTGTGTGTGTGTGTGTGGGTGGGTGGGTGGGTGGTGGTGGTGGGGCGGCGGTGTAAATGTGGAATAATGTAGCAGGAGTGAATTTGCATGGTCAAATGTCAAAAAAATGAAGCCTTACCCTGAGCCTTGTCAGGGAAAATAACATAAGTGGCGCGCTCCAGTGCTGGCATGCCATTAGCAGTTAGTTCTGCCTGTCATCAGTCACTGGGAAGAAAAAATGGCCATCATTATCTAAAAAAAAAATGGGCTAGGAACGAACGGATGGATACAATCCTCCTCCTCTCTCTCTCTCAGGGAGAGCACCTTGCATGTATGCATGCACGCATGCATGCCATGCACGCGAGTGTGTGCGCGCACACGCACACGCACAAGCATTGACACATGCATTCAACGCCTGTTTGCGGGGTGTTTGTGTGTGAGTGTGTGCGTGGAACACAAATAAGAATGCATACATATGCATACATAGGATGCAATACAAAAGGTTGGATACATATAAAGTACATGAGATGCGCGTGCACGCACGCACGCACGCACGCACGCACGCACGCACGCACGCACGCACGCACGCACGCACGCACGCACGCACGCACGCACGCACGCACGCACGCACGCACGCACGCACACACACACACGCGCACACACACACACACACACACACACACACACACACACACACACACACACACACACACACACACACACACACACACACACACACACACACACACACACACACACACACACACACACACACACACACACAGGTGTGCGGTGTCCTCTGACTGACAGCATTCCTCATGCAGAAATCTGTTTTTTTTTTTTCATTCATACTTGTGTGCATGAATGTGCCACACACACGCACACACACACGCGCGTGTGTATGTACAGTATAGTGTGAGGCTGTGAGCTAATCACTGACAGCCACTCCTCTTACTGTACATCAGATGGCCCGCGGCAGTTTACATATGAATAGACATTCAAACACACTGGTCATGTATTCCAGTCCTGTAATGTCCATTAAGCCCCCCATACACTCGCTTGTATGACGAATAGCAGGAAATAGCCGATCTATACATGCTCACTGTGTGCTTGTAGATCTGCTATTTCCTCAGTTTTGGAAGATGTCTCCTTTTGTAATGACGTTCCCGAAATATAGGGACGCCGCCAGGTCGAAAATGGTTAACACGCAACTTCTTCTCCCCGACAGCTGGGGAGCTGTGTGGAAGGACAAACAATACAATAATATACAACTAGTGGAGGAGGAAACGGAGGAGGAGAGGATTGTGGGAGAACAAACTGTTTCTATTAACCCATTAAGACCTGAGGCCCATTCTACAAATGTCTCCTAAATCCCAACAGTATTCTGAAAAAAACTTATGTTTCTATATCAGTGGTGCTCACCTTTTCATGTCAAGAATCCCCAAAATGATATGTATTTGGCCCCCATTTCAAAATATTTTGTTCCAGGGACCCTCAGAAGCAAATATTAGAGTAATAAAAAATGTTCGCTTTAAAAGAATATAATATATATTCAAAGATTTGCACACATTTTCACGATTTTTCTAAAATAGCAGATCTACAAGCTCATAGCGCGGCACTCGGTGGCCCGCTACGAGCTTGTATATCTGCTATTTTAGAATAGCCCAAAGTGTAAAATACTGCTTTTTAGCTCAAATAAAAAATAATTACACAGATGCGTTCCGGGTCTTAATTGGTTAAACACACACACACACACACACACACACACACACACACACACACACACACACACACACACACACACACACACACACACACACACACACACACACACACACACACACACACACACTTACGCACGCTCATTATGCCTCTGCTCTCTACAGGAAAGAGGCTCTGGCAAGCAATTATATAATAAGCTTAAAGACCATAAAATCTGCAGCAGCAGGGACAATTAGCCATTACATTCCCCCGCTACTGATAGCCACACGTTGGCTTTTGAAGATAAAAAAAGAAAAAAGAAAACCTCTTTACTGCTACATTGTCTGGACACCATGTTGAATTGTCCTAACAAGCGTCGACAATTCAATTATTATGATTTTTTTTTTTCCCAGGGAAAAAGGGGGTATAATTTTCCTGTTTTATTTGCATACTGTTATGATCATTGGGGTATATATATATATTCAGACACATTTTTGAAGGGTGTAGTCATGCATGCGGCAGCTTTTTGTGCCATTGGATTCATTTTGCCCTTGAAAACATTGCTCTTGACATTCAACAATGCAATTTCCATTAAGGCGGTGCAATACGGCGGGCAACAATAGCAGAAAACTGAATATAGGTGGTATATATATGCATTGAGAAGTAGGCTAGTCCATGAATTTTAACCCATTCAGACCGGCAACGCATCTGTGTGTCATTTTAAGATTTCTTTGGCTATTCAAAAATAGCCAAAGAAGAAAGCTCATAGCGCGGCACCGAGTGCCGCGCTATGAGCTTGTAGATCTGCTATTTTAGAAAAAGAATTGTGGAAATGTGTCAAATCTTTGAATATATATATATATATATTTTTTTTTTTAAAGCGAACATTTTTAACTCAAATCTTTGCTTCTGGGGGTCCCTGGAACAAAATGTTTTGAGATGGGGGTCCTTGAGAACCACTGATATAGAAACATATGTTTTTCAAAAAATCCTGTTAGGATTTAAAAGACATTTGTAGAATCCCCCTGAAGCAAAGATTTGAGTTACAAATGTTTGCTTTAAAACAATATATATATTCAAATATTTGCAAAGAAATCTTAAAATGACACAGATACGTCCCCGGTCTGAATGGGTTAAGACAGGGAATATATTGAAAAACCCTGATACCAGACAATGAGAGAGAGAGAGAGAGAGAGAGAGAGAGAGACGGAGAGAGAGAGAGGGAGAGAGGAAATCGGAATGGCAGCTAATGTAATGAATAATATCTCAAGTGTAAATCCAGCCAATTGAACCCAGGGCTTCTTTCTCCCTCCAGCCAGGCTAAATGAGTTTCCATGGGAATGTGTGGATGAAAGGAGCGGAGACATTTCAGGTCAGGCATATTGCAGAGGAAGTGGCAGAGAGAAGGGGCTGGGGAGTATGAAATAAGAGTCCTCAGGGTCTGGTTTGGAGAGATTTGCACTCGCGCTAAGCCACTTCAGATGTGAGTGGAAGGTCTAACAGCCTTAGACTGGGAGCATCAAGGTCTGTGTGTGTAGGTCTGTTGTTCAGCTGGTGTAAAGAACCGAGGGGCATAATATGGCCCAGAAGGGGCAGTGCTTGAATTTCATACAGGTTTTTACCGTCGCCGTGCTGAAATGGACACATTGTTGTCGAACAGTGCAGAACATTGCCGCTGCTGCGGGAGGAAAAGTCATCATTTTGGGAAATTAAGGGAAATGCTTTGGGATTGTGTCTGGATTGTGACATAACACCTTTTTGCAGGTGATATTGTAGAATACCCTTGGGTTTGAAACGTTCTCAGCAGAGAGAGAGAGAGAGAGCGAGAGAGAGAGAGAGAGAGCGAGCAATCTACTTGCACACACTTCACACAGACTCATTTCTGGTGAAAGAATATCACAATTGATAAGATGACAGACATCCTTTTATATGGTGGATATAGCTTGTAGTTTGTGTTTTATATGTTGTGGCACATTCATGACGTTAAACCAGGAAAAAAAAAAAAAAAACTTGACTACCGGCAATGGTAAAGTAGTTAATTGCCTATTTTAGTGGAGTTTCCCCATGTTAAAAATAAGTAATAAAACTGCATGTATGCATTAATGTTGTTGGGAAAGGGGTATTACAATTTTTTCCCATAAAAAAACAAACGGTACGGTAACAAGAAACGTGGTGATTCACGGAAGTTATATCAATCCTCTGCTCAAATATGACATATTGTAGATGCCTCACTGTATCTAGTAGGTCTTACTTTATCCATGTTAGAGTTGCACTGTGGAAAGTGAATGAGTGATAATCTTAACTCCTCCAAAATGACAAGGGATCGATGTTCTAGCTCGGCATGTTAATGCCATCTGCTCCAGTGGAGTTAAGAAGTTCACCCGTGATACAAAAATATACGTGTCCTCCCACTATGTGCTATCAATCCATCCACATAGTTTTGGTGTGATTTGCTGAGGTTTTGAGATTTTTTTTGCCATTGGGATGTATGCTATCACCGCGATACACTGGAGCTGAAATGGATCTCGGAAAGGAAGTGCACCGGTGCTTAAATTCTGGGTGGAGATAGACAGTTGGCAGCTAGGTGTACTTTAGGACAAGTTAAGCCTGATTTATTCCTAGGTGTGCATCGTGTGTCATGCGGAAAACAGCCAATCCACAGTGCACGTTGTGAGCTTGTAGATCAGCGAGATTTTCAGAGCTTCCTGTGCGCGACTGAAGTATGAATCAGGTGTTCTCAACTAAAACTGTTAACAACCAGGTCTGTGGATTATTAGGAGTAACCATGTCATGATTTTTTTATAAATACCTTGATGTTGAGTTTTTCAAATGATTTACCGCAAATGAAAAGCCATGTTATATACCTACTAACTCTGCCATAGAGGAAGAGACCTTAACCTGCCATTATTTAATGTGGAATATTGCCTTTATGTTTAAAGGATCTACACCATGAATTAAAAACAATATATATATATATATTTAATATCATCTTGTTTATGTCCCTCAAACGTTTTTCAAAAGGTTTGTGCCTAAATCGAGCCTCAGATATACTCATTCCAACTAACTTTTTTTTAAATGTATTTTTTAGTTGGAACTGAAAAAACGGGAGGGATTGTACCAAACCTGACGTCACGTTCGGGTGCAAATCAGTTTGGTCTGTTTTGAGACCAATTTACAGAAAACCCCAAATATGCTGTGAAAGCCTGAGTGTTCAAACTGGGGTATTTTTTTTCCGGTTAGAGGTGAGGTAGGGGAGACCAAAAACACACAAAAAATAAGGAAAAGTTAAAATTCATGGTGTAGTCCCTTTAACCCATTAAAGGACAACTTTGGTTTTTTACAACCAAGGTTTATATTTTAGCTTGTAATTAAAGTAAATAAATGATGAGTGTAATTTTTTTTTCATTTACTGCTTTCAATAGTTTTAGCATTTTTTGCGATATTTTTTACAGTGGGCGGGGGCATTCTGTCCGGTGGCTAAATATGCCTTTTTTACACAATAAAAAAGACCCTGAGGTCTTTGATGGCCAGATGTGAGTTATTGGGGGCTAGAAGAGCTACTGTAAATAATAATAAAGAAAACGCCGGGTTAATGTGTTAAAAAAATACATATTTAGCCACCGGACAGAATGCCCCCACCCACTGTAAAAACACTGTAAAAAAGATTGTGAAAATTGCTAAAACTATAGAAAGCAGTAAATTTAAAAATTTTAACACTCATCTTTTATTTACTTTAATTACAATCTAAAACATAAACATTGGTTGTAAAAAACCAAAGTTGTCCTTTAAGACCTGGAACTGTGTCATTTTTAGACTTGAGCTAAAAAGCATTATTTTACACTTTGGGCTATTCAAAAATAGCAGATATACAAGCTCATAGCGCGGCACCGAGTGCCGCGCTACGAGCTTGTAGATCTGCTATTTTTGAAAAATCGTGAAAATGTGTGCAAATCTTTGAATATATATATTTTTAAAGCAAACATTTTTTACTCAAATCTTTGCTTCTGGGGGGTCCCTGGAACAAAATATTTTGATGGGGGTCCGCGGCCAAATACATATCATTTTGGGGTTCCTTGACATGAAAAAGATTGAACACCACGATATAGAAACATACGTTTTTCAGAATACTGTTGAGATTTAGGAGACACGTAGAATCGGCTTCAGGTCTCAATGGGTTAATGTTAGGTTGGTATTGATGAGCTAGTTTATTTGGCTTGTTTATGTGACTGAAATGGAATTGACAGGTAATTTTGTCCCCTGTATTATCATCTGAGAAAGGAGTTGTTTGTATTATCAGTGACCTTGAAGGCTGTTTTACTGTAGTATGTCATATATAATGGTGTCGTCATGTATTCCTCTGTGGAATGGGCATTATAGAAGTCATGACACAAAAATAAAATGCAATTCACAATTCATTCATAAATCTACCAAAAGAGAATTCATCTCACAAATACCATGTCCAATATTGTTATAAATTGGACTATTATGGATTGGGGGGGACAATACAGTACAACTCACCTTTGTAGATCTTCAACCTGTTCCTCCTCCTCTCCCACACAACCTTAGCTGTGCTTGATTTAACCCATTAAGACCTGAGGCGGATTCTACAAATGCCTTCTAAATCCTAACAGCTTCCTGAAAAACTATATGTTGCTATATCAATGGTTCTCAAACCTTTTCTATAATATGTATTTGGCTGCAGACCCCCATCTCAAAATATTGTTGTGCCAGGGACCCCCAGAAGCAAAGATTTGAGTTGAAAGGGTTCGCTTTGAAATACTGTATATTCAAAGATTTTCAGGATTTTTCAAAAATAGCAGATCTACAAGCTCATAGCACCGCACTTTGGGCTATTTTTTTGAATAGCCAAAGTATAAAATTACGGTTAAAGTGGTTACAATCTGAAAATACCTGACAAAGGACACATAGGCCGAAACATTGTTGTTATTTATTGAACGCTCTATTATTTAAGTATTTTGGGAGCATCAAGACGGTGTGCAGACCTTCTCCTTTTTTTCACAGTAAAATCTAAAATAACACATAAGATGCTTTCTCCGGTTTTAACGGGTTAATTGAAAGTCCAAACCATCTTCCCCACTATAAGGAAACCTGTCTGCTGTGCTTTAGAAGCTGCTGCGGGGAGGGGACAGAGTTCAAAGTGACACGTCGTTTCCAGGACATGCGAGCGGCCACATTACCATGACACAATCAGGGCTGTGGAAATTAGCTGCTGTCTGAATTATTAAAATAACAAGGGAGTATTTCATTTTGGCCGGGGTACGGAAAATATAGCCCCCCCCCCTTCCCTCCCCACTCATCCTAATTGTCCACTTTAGCCAGTTTTCTTTCAGCCTTCAACATCAGTCAATGTTAACCCACTTAGACCGGGAAAGACTCATTTTTAGATTTCTTTGGCTATTCAAAAAATAGCAGATCTACAAGCTCATAGCGCGGCACCGAGTGCCGCGCTATGAGCTTGTAGATCTGCTATTTTAGAAAAATCGTGAAAATGTGTGCAAATCTTTGAATATATATATATTTTTAAGGCGAACATTTTTAACTCAAATCTTTGCTTCTGGGGGTCCCTGGAACAACATCCTTTTGAGATAGGGGTCCGCGGCCAAATACATATAATTTTGGGTGGTCCTTGACATGGAAAAGTTTGAGAACCACTGATATTATAGCAACTTAGGTTTTTTCAAAAAAACTGTGGATTTCGAAGGTATTTGTAGAATCCCCCAGAAGCAAAGATTTGAGTTGAAAAATGTTAAATGTTAAACATATATATATTTAGGATTTGCACAAATGTTCATGATTTTTCGAAAAAATAGCAGATCTACAAGCTCATAGCGCGGCACTCGGTGCCGCGCTATGAGCTTGTAGATCTGCTATTTTTTCCAATAGCCAAAGAAATCCAAAAAAAAATGACACAACAGATGCGTTCCCGGTCTCAACGGCTTAAAGTATTGGCTTGCAGATTTCCCCGTATCCCATTAGGGAAGAGGAACGAGCCATGGCTGTCCACTGAGCCCACCTCATTTATTATAATGACCTGCCAGGCCCAGACATGAACACGTTAAAGTTCTAGGAGAGTGGGACATGACAGGTGCGCGCCACCTTGTCAGATCTGTGTTAGTCTAGTTAGAGCACACACACAGCCTTCTCTCTCAGAGTAGATAGACGGGCTGATAAGCCGCCAGCCATTGGGTGGGACGACGACGACGAAGGAAATGATTGACTAATTGTCAGATCGCTAATGTTTGTCGCCATGAATATTAATGCCAATGTGTAGGTGTACAAATAATGCATGTTACGTCGTAGGCCCTTTGCATGTATTATGTACCGGTGAAGCTGTTGTAGGTGTCTACACTAGCTTCGGTATACTGTACAGTGGCGTGCACAGACATTTTGAGGGGCAGATGCTCAAGTAAATTATACTTTTTTTTGTTTACTTGGTCTGTTCTTTTTCCCCTCTACACCTGTACCTCTTTGCCAAAAATAGCAGATCTACAAGCCCACAACGCCTCGCGCTGCGAGGCGTTGTGGGCTTGTAGATCTGCTATTTTTGGCTAAAGTTCTCCTCAGAAAAGGGATGCTAGGTTTCGAGTGGTTATGGTAAAAAGAAAAATCATATCACATAAAGATTTGGCGGACCCCCTGTAGTAACTCTGAGGACCCCCTAGGGGTCCCAGACCCCCTGTGGAAGACCCCTGCTGTAAACTGAAAAAAAAACAACCTTTTTTTCAAAAGGGCACTTCTGGTCAAGAGGGCAAAGGGCAGGTGCTCTAGCACTACCTAGAGTCTATCTGTGCACTTCCCTGATACTGTAGTACAGCTATAATGGATTTGACTGTAGAAAGTGGAAATAGTAGAGTGAGCTGGACATGTACCCAGAGGTTTATTTCATATAACGTAAGAGTACATGAAGATGGATAAAAACCTTGGGTAGCAGCTCAGTGGTTAGAGTGTCTGCCCTGAGACTGGGAGGTCGGAGTTCGATTCCCGTCCGGGTCATACAAAAGAAGAAAAATGCGACCCAGTGCCTCCCTTCTTGGCACTCAACATCAAGGGTTGGATTGGGGGGTAAGTCCCTGCCACATACTAGCGTCATGTCCAGGGGGTGTACTTGTACATCAAGAAACAGTTCCATAATCCCATGACAATCTGAGTAAATAAATGAAGGCCCTCTGCTCTAAATCCATAAATCAGAGCACTGTCTTCACATATTCACCCTGGCCTTAGGACGCGCGCACACACGCACACGCACACGCACACACACACGCACACACACACACACACACACACACACACACACACACACACACACGTTTCACACTACAGCTCGACCAGTATTATGGGTTGATATATCGGCATATCAACCAATACATTGTATCGGCCAAACTTTTGTCACTATTTAAATTTTTTTATTTTTCTCCATTACATTATAGTAGGGTTGTCCGATATTGGCTTTTTTACCGATAACCGATATACCGATATTGTCCAACTCTTAATTACCGATACCGATATCAACCGATACCGATATATGCGGGGATTATTGTGATTAGGGTAAACTCAAATTACATATCACACACACCATATACAGTAAGAACTCCTGTAACTTATTTATAAAGCAAAAAAATAATAATTAAAAAAAAAAAAAAAAACGATACCGATATTTTCCCGATATCAATTTTTATGCTAATATCGGCCGATAATATCGGGAGGCCGATAATATCGGACATCCCTACATTATAGTGCCAAATCATAACACGTTGTCAGGTAGTAATCAAACAATAAAATAGTCTCTGAATTTGCTTGCTCAAAAATATTGGTATCGGATCAGTACCAAAAATCCCATACCAGTCGGGCCCTAACACACACACACACACACACACACACACACACACACACACACACACACACACACACACGTTTTTTTCTTACTTCCAGAACCATCTTCCAAACCGGGGGACCCTATAATCCTCTGCCATTCTTTTAATCATCTGACACCCAGAGAGGCCAATATCTATCTTCATCTGGTCCTAGATAGGATCTCCTCAGGATTTAAAGAGGGGCCTCAAAACGCCAGGCCCTGGCCGCTCAGCTGTGATCTGGGGCTTTGGGGAGTTCTCATTAGGCGCTAGCCGCCCCCAGATCGAAGAGAACCCAGTTCTGGGCTAGTGGATTTTTAATCCTCCGGTGGCCTGTGTTGGGAGATGGAGTTATTTAGGGGCCTTTGATTAGCCTCGCCTCTACACTTTGATTAAGAGGACTTCTAAAGATCGAGCTGTTGGGCTCCAATTTGAAGGTGGTGGAGGACGTGTGTGTGTGTGTGTGTGCGCGCGCGTCTCCGTCTGTGTATGCATATGTACATGGGGACGGGTCTGGTTGTAACTTTACGAGAGTTTTGTAGGAAAATACACAGTTAAAATCTGCAGTGTTCATTTAACTCTTGAGAGGGTACAGAATAGTAACATTAAATCTTCTGTACCCTGTCAGAGTTACAAATGAACGCTGAGGATTTTACTGTGTGGGAGGCATGGTCTGCATCTCCATCCTTTGTCCTTCTATAGTGACCTTCTGAAAGCTCAAAGAGATAAACACACAGAGAGAGACACACACACACACACACACACACACACACACACACACACACACACACACACACACACACACACACACACACACACACACACACACACAGAGGATGAGAAAGGTGATTTATGGACATGGCCAAAAACTTTTGATGCCTGAAGCAAATTGATTTTTTTTTGGTGTGTATCTTCTGTTCTGCTGGAGTTCAAACTGCTCAGGTAATAAAGCCAAGGCCAGGCTGTCAGCAGCACTGGGTTAAGAGCTGTACCGTCCAGGGCCAAAGCTGTCCTTTAGAGGCAAGAGGACGGGTTTGAGTCCTGCTTTGTTCTCTTGTGGTTCTGCAGGCCTTTTGAAGTGACTGTGCAAAGATCAATGGAAAAAATGGAAAGCTGGATAAAGGAAAACTCATGTTTGATACACTGACACATCTTTGTCTGTACCCAGCCCCCCCCCCCCCCCACACACACACACCTGAACACAATTTTGCTTTTGTTTCTTTCTTTTCAGGAGGCATTGTTTCAAAGTAGGGATGTCCGATTTTATCGGCCGATATTAGCATAAAAATTGATATCGGGAAAATATCGGTATCGGTTTTTGAAAAAAAAAAAAAAAATTTTTTTTTTTTTTTTTTTTTTTGCTTTATAAATAAGTTACAGGAGTTTTTACTGTATATGGTGTGTGTGATATGAAATTTAAGCTTACCCTAATCACAGTAATCCCCGCATATATCGGTATCGGTTGATATCGGTATCGGTAATTAAGAGTTGGACAATATCGGTATATCGGTTATCGGTAAAAAAGCCAATATCGGACAACCCTATTTCAAAGGAAGTAGAATTGTATAGTCCTACACTGTAAATGATTTGGTAGTGCTTTGCAAAGGTAGTGAATCTATTACTCTTGTATTTTTCTATTATAGATAGAAGCACATGAATATAATAAAAGTACAATATAATTTGTAGCTACTGTATACACTCCACAGCACTTGCGTTTGATCTTAAGCGTGACCTGTTCATCTCTTTCTGACTTTGATTTGGCAAAGATGTTCCTCCCCTCACAGAGATTAAGACCTATATACATTGCGGCTATTTGAAAATAGCAGATCTACAATCTCACAATGTGTTGCGCTGCGACGCATTGTGAGCTTGTAGATTTGCTATTTTCAAAAGATTTGTGTACATTTTATACATTTGAAAACGTGTGAAACAGGACATTCTGCATAACGAGTACTTTCTACTTTTGGTACTTTAAGTACATTTTGAAACTAATACGTTTGTACTCTTACTCAAGTAAATTTAGAATTCCGGACTTTTACTTAGTAACAGAGTATTTCTACATCGCAGTATTGATACTTTTATTACGTAAAAAATGTTAGTACTTTTCCCACCACTGGTGGTGATGTGTGTCTCTCCACTCCTCTCTGCGCTGTAAGGATATGTTGTGGATGGAAAGCAATTCCTTGCCACCCCCACCCCACCCCTACCCCCTACCCCCACCCCAAGGGGACACAGTCAAGAGTGAAGCACCACCAGTGGCCTAGAACGTCTGCTTGGCTGTACTGCACATTTATGCAGACTGGGACATTTACATGTAGAGTCAGAGGGAGGAAGGGAGAGAAAGAGAGAGCGAGAGAGAAAGAGACAGCCAGAGTGCAGGGGTATTATCTCATGAAACTCTCATGAAGCCTAATGACACATAATGAAGGCTCCGGAGGGTTTCTTGCTTGAAGTCTTGTTGGGGAAGTTAAACATGGTCAAAGCTTTCCTTTGCACCTTAGTGGTCTATCACCAGGAAATGACTAATGCTGGTACTGTATATTGAATTGTTGAAAGTTATACATATGGATATGCACTCTGTAGTCCTGTGTATAATACCTCAGTGGTGTTGCTCAGTAGGTAGGGAATGCATGATTCTACCAGCGTTTGCGTTCATTCCCACTAGGGATAAACCAGACCAATAGAGAGAGAGAGTCATGACACGCTTTGTTCTCGCCGCAAAGTGGGCCGCTATGGGCTATAGTTCCAAACATTGGAACTATCTCATAGTAGTCATAGAGCACTAGCATTTCCGCATTCAACGCTAGTGTCGTCACTCTCATATTAGATCACGCTGGGATAAACATACAGAATGAAAATGGTGGAGCTAAAACCAGGAGTAAGAGCAAGTTTAACAAAAAAAACTGATGGTAAGAAATGATTAATGTCTTATTAGGTCTTATACACCAGCCCAGTGCTGGATAAGCTCAGGAATGGCAGGTGATCATCGTTGTTCTTATTATAACCCTAACCCTTATTATAATTAGGGGTTCAAAGGTAAAACAGTGTTCACAAACTAAAAACCAAACACTTTATTCACTATTAAATGTGCACAGGTACAAATATGAACTGTGAATCTCCACAAATCCAAACAAAAGGCAGTTTGTGCGTGTCATAAAAGTCTGAATGAAAGATGTAAAGATAAAAACAGAATATTTGACATTTGGGTTGTATAGCCGCATAGAAACCGTCACTGTGTTCTCAGGGTTGAAAGTCAAGAGGCACTTCAGTTTCTAGCACAGAGATGTCAGTGTGGTGGCAATATGAGGCTAAGCAGTGAGCCAGTCCTGCCACCTTAGCTTTGATTCCAGGGCTAAGTATGTACAGATATCTAAGGTGTTGACACTTCGCCCTCTAAGCCCCATTTCTTTTCCCTGGGATCAGTGAGGCTCAC
The DNA here is from genome assembly GCF_963454915.1 of Gymnoscopelus microlampas. NCBI lineage: Eukaryota > Metazoa > Chordata > Actinopteri > Myctophiformes > Myctophidae > Gymnoscopelus > Gymnoscopelus microlampas. Next base: position 32,176,790 of record NC_139940.1, on the reverse strand, counting down.
TGATAGCAGATTATCTCCACGGCATTTTTGTGGCCCGCTTGGCACTCTCATTTGTTATCTGCTCAGATACACTGAGGTACAGTCGGTGGAGGTAGAGAGAAATGTCAGAATGAAAAAATCTGAGAGATATTCACTCCTTCTTGTTGATATTTGGTGTATTGCGTGTATGGGGAATCACAATGTCAAAGCAATCTACCAGATTTGAAGCATAGACTATGGTTGTAGTATGTGTTACCAATGTTCCTTACAATGCACTCTTTAATTCATTACATTTGATTGCAAGGCACAGCTTTACATGCATAACAGTGGGGAAGATTCTAATGATTACGACTAGGCCTTGTATAATTTGTATAATTACAAACAGTTCTTGCATGGGATTAAGGACATCTGAATGTTGAACACACAGACATACACACACCCTGTATACACTGTATATACAGTGTGTGTATGTTTTTTGCACCACTGAACTCTAAAAAGTGCATTTGTCTTCTTAATAGAGATGTCCCGATACCTGGATCGGAAATGTGTCTGATACTCCTTATTTGGTCGTATCGGAATCGGCGAGTCTATGCACCGATCCGATACAGGGGTTGCAAAGCTTGGCCACAGGAAGAGAGGTTCTTGTGTTTTTCCTCACATATCACATTAATGCACAAGCATCACGGTCATCCAATGTCCGCTTTCAACCACAATTGACAATTTGCTGATGTTTATCCCATCGATCGAAATGCACTTGAGCAGTGTTTGTAACTGAAGCCCCTATCATCTGTGTCCCTATAATAGGCCCTCTTTCAAAGCCACTTAGATCTTTTCTTTTGACACCTTTTACTTTTACTACTACTCCACTAAATCTCAGAGGAAAATATTGTACTTTTACTCCACTACAATTCTACTTTAGTTACTAGTTACTTCAGAATCATAATCAGAATCAGGTTTATTGTCACATCACAGGTTTACAAGGTAAAAAAGTGGGTGAAATTCGTTTTTGTACAACACTCCCATCGCAACGTTAAATTCCGTAGAAAGAAGAGTGGGGAGAGAGAAAAAGAAGAGGGGTAGGGGGTTAAGTGGGAAGGAGATCAACAGAGAACAATAGAAGGCCAAAAACAAGCTTTGGGATTATTATTGATTTTGATTATTATTACAAAACACCCTAACCACTTCAGCCCTATATATATTTCGGCCATTTGAAAATAGCAGATCTTCAAGCTCACAAAGTGTCGCGATACGGCGCATTGTGAGCTTGAAGATCTGCTATTTTCAAAATATTTTTTATACATTTCGAACTTGTGAAATGGGACATTCAGCACAATGAGTACGTTTACTTTTGGTACTTTAAGTATATTTTATACTTTTGTACTTTTACTCAAGTAACATTTTGAATACAGGACTTCAACTTGTAACAGAGTATATCCAAATTACAGTATTGATACTTTTACTTAAGTAAAACATATGAGTACTTTTTCCACCACTGATTATTAAAAAAATTGAAACGGAAATAATTGCTATAACTGGATTATTGCTGTGGTAATAATAATAGACTAATACCCACAATGCTATCTTTGATTGTGTATGTTTCCCCCTGTAGCGGGACTCAATGACTCAATTAAACGTACCTATGCTCTAGAGGTAGCCCCCAGCATAGAACACACGTTGCTATGTCTGAACATTTTGTAACCTTTGATTCAGTCACTCTCTGGAGTTTGTAGGCTATATTTTTTCCTCAAACTTCCTCTGTGAAGGGTAAACAGCATGTTTTTACACTGGTAAAGTCTGCCTTAGCCCATTAAGACCGGGAAAGCATCTGGCATTTTAGATTCAAACCACTTTAACCATTATTTTATACTCAGGCTATTCAAAAATAGCAGATCTACAAGCTCATAGCGCGGCACCGAGTGCCGTGCTATGAGCTTGTAGATCTGCTATTTTTGAAAAATCATGAACATTTTAATATGTATTGAATATATATATATTTTCAAGTGAACATTTGTAACTCAAATCTTTGCTTCTGGGGGTCCCTGGGACTAAATATTTTGAGATGGGGGTCCACAGCCAAATACATATACTTTTGGGCGTCCTTGACATGAAAAAGTTTGAGAACCACTGATATTATAGCAACATAAAGTGTTTCAGAAAACTGTTTAGACGATCATTTGTAGAATCGACCTCAGGTCTTTTAAAAAAGATATTTGCACAAAGTGTTCACGATTTAGCAAAAAAATAGCAGATCTACAAGCTCATGGCGCGGCACTCAGTGCTGCGCCATGAGCTTGTAGATCTGCTATTTTTTTTAATAGCGACACAGATGCGTTCCCGGAGTGAATGGGTTAGATGAGAAACATGTCAGACCCAATTAAGATGCAGTGTGGATGTCACCCGACATGAAGTGACAGCATTCGGATTCAGTAAACAAAAATAAGAGCAGCGAAAACATCCAAAGTAGTTCATGCTAAATTTGTTATCTTGCTGTTTTTTTTTCTTCCCTCCCCGGCTTGTGCTCCTGTGTTACTTTGATATATGTAGTTGACTCTCTGGAGTGCCAACACAGCCTTTGATACTTAGAAGGGGCACAAAATAATATCTTTCCCTTTGAAAAACAATTTCAGGGAAAAGGGGGGATCAGTATAAATAGGGCCTTTTTATGTGTGCCAGGCTGCCGATTTGAATCTGATGGGGAACTGGTGATAGGCTTTTTTTTAAATGGCAATGCAAAATTGATGAGTGCAGGGGCCTCCTCGGCTGTTGTTGTGCTGCGGCTCAAGATGTGGCTGCATGAGGACATCAAGGCCTGATATGCGCGTGCAGACACACACACACACACACACACACACACACACACACACACACACACCCCGTACCTATATGGGCTTTATACTAAGCACTCTAGTCAGGGTTAAAGGCTTAATCGAGATGGAGAGAGAGAATACTCAGAAAAGAAGATGGTTTGACCAGGTACCCATCTCTCTCTCTTTCTCTCTCACTCTATCTCTCTCTCTCACACACTCTCTCCCCCTTCACTCTGTCTCTCCGTCTCTCTCTCTCTCCTTTCACTCTCTCTCTCTCATCATTCCTTCCCTCCCTTCTTTACCTTCTTCACTGACAAGAGCCGCTGCTATCCCCTGCTATCTGTTATCTGCTCGTTGGACGCAGGCATGCTCTCCTCCTCCTTTGCCTCTCCATTCCCCTGCTCCCACCTCCTCCTCCTCCTCCTCCTCCTCCAATCTTGATGGGTATTGGGGAATGTAAGAGAAGAGTTGTGCTGATAAAGCTGTCTAATGAACATACAGGAACTTTAGTAAGTTAACCCATTAAGACCTGAAGCCGATTCTACAAAATGTCTTCTAAATCCCAACAGTTTTCTGAAAAAACGTATGTTTCTATATCAGTGGTGCTCAAACTTTTTCATGTCAAGGACCCCCAAAAGGATATGCATTTGGCCACGGACCCCCATCTCAAAATATGTTGTTCCAGGGACCCCAAGAAGCGAATATTTGAGTTAAAAATGTTCGCTTTAAAATAATATATATATTCAAAGATTTGCACTCATTTTCAAGATTTTTCTAAAATGGCAGATCTACAAGCTCGTAGCGCGGCACTCGGTGCCGCGCTACGAGCTTGTATATCTGCTATTTTTGAATAGCCAAAGTGTAAAAATGTACGCAGGTGCGTTCCCGATCTTAATGCGTTAAGCATCAAAACATCGAAGGCTGTTTGAACTTTGACTCCTGCTGCATTAGCGCGGGCTCCTTATCGGGCGTCTCGAGTGGAGAGATTAGCCACTTCCTAATGAAGTGGTGAAATTGTAAAGGTCTTACTCCGAGGCAGAGTGGATTGCTTCCAACATTTTTCACTCCGTTATCTCCCATACCCAGATTGCCATTGCAAAAAAAAAGAAAAAAAGAAGAAAAAAAAGGGTCCTCCCGCCCTCTTTTTCTGTGGGTTTCAGGTCACACGTACACATACCAAAAAAAAAAGTAACATCAGATCTCACACATGTACGTTTTATGCCTGCTGAAAGTAAACAACTACATTAAGCCATTAAGACCGGGAACGCAGCTCTGTCATTTTACTAAGATGTCTTTGGGCTATTCAAAAATAGCAGATATACAAGCTTGTAGATCTACTATTTTTGAAAAATTGGGAACATTTGCGCAAATCTTTGAATATATATGTATTTTTAAAGCGAACATTTGTAAAATATTTTGTTCCAGGGACCTCCAGAAGCATAGATTTGAGTAACAAATGTTACGCTTTAAAAGTTTATTCAAAGATTTGCACAAAATAATCAGGATTTTTAAAAAAATAGCAAATCTACAAGCTCATAGCACGGCACTCGGTGCCGCGCTATGAGCTTGTAGATCTGCTATTTTTTTCCTTTATTGATAGGAAAGTAGGCTGACAGGAAATGGGGAGAGAGATCGGGGGGGAGGGGTGACACACAGCAAAGGTCGTTGGGATCGGGAGTTGAACCCGCGACACGCAGTCAAGCTGGAATACCAGCATATGCGGTATGCGCCTGTACCGCTAGGCCAGTGGGGGCGCCCCCTATATCTGCTATTTTTGAATACCCAAAAGAACTCTAAAATGACATGAGCCGCGTTCCCCGGTTCGAATGGGTTAAAGCAGGGAAGTTGAGGGGAAAAAAAACTTGTGCGATTTGGTTTCCTCGCATCACTAGCGTAGCGAGCTGAACTTCCCAGTCGCTTCCCTCCTCCCCGGCTGTCAGGATTTGAGTTATTTTACTTTCTGACCCCGAGCAGTTGTTAGGAGTGGGCTGCATTATCTAAATGATCCCCTGTGTTTTAGTCAATCAGGGGGCCACAGCCGCCTTATAAATCTTACATGCCTCCTCTTCCCTACTCAGCGAGGTCAGACACACATTGCATATTCAAAAACCTGCATTAAGGCAACCCATCCCTCCCTCTCTCTCTCTCTCCCCCGTCTCTCCCCCCCTCCCTCCCTCCCCTCCCCCCACAGTCTCCCCCCCCAATCAAAACATGCACACACACTTCTCATCAGCCCCGTCAGATTATCATACAAATAGAAAGGATTGTGATATATGCAAATAAACAGTAACAGGAGGTTGATGCTCCATCTGCATAATGAATGTGCTCTTCGTTTAGCGGTCGTTAGGTTTACCGCCGCGTACATCTGTAGACGCTCGTTGATGGACACGGCGGATGCGTGGTGATGATATTCTTGACTGACTTGCCTTCCTGATTAAAATTCTAACCGGGAGGGCCACACCGTGTTAGTTTCAACCTTTAATCAGGCCGATCTTTGCTGTTGTTTCCATTAAGCCGTTGAGACCGGGAACGCATCGCAACGTGTGGCATTTTTGGGTATTTCTTTGGCTATTCAAAAATAGCAGATATACAAGCTCATAGCGCGGCACCACCGAGTGCCACGCTATGAGCTTGTATATCTGCTATTTTTGGGGGAATTCTTTTTTTTAATTTGTGCAAATCTTTGAATATATATATACATTTTTAACTCAAATCTTTGCTTCTGGGGGTCCCTGGAACAAAAATCCCTGGAACAATTTTTTTCAGATGGGGGTCCGCGGCCAAATACAGATCATTTCGGGGGTCCTTGACATGAAAAAAGTTTGAGAACCACTGATATTATAGCAACATACGTTTTTTCAAAAAAATGTAAGGATTTAGAAGACATTTGTAGAATCCCCCAGAAGCAAAGATTTGAGTTAAAAATGTTGGCTTTAAAAAATATATGTTCAAAGATTTGCACAAATTGTCATGATTTTTCAAACAGAAAATGGCAGATCTACAAGCTCATAGTGCGGAACTCAGTGCTATTTTTGAATAGCCAAAGACATCTCAAAATGCCACAGGTGCGTTCCCGGTCTTAACGTGTTAATTATTTTGGATTGGTGAATTGATGTAGCTGGAGAAATGCAAAACTTAAGTGTGTGTAATGTCTGGAGAAGTGACCTTTTCTCCCCCTCTTACACAGGTGAGCAGTTTGTCTTGTTTACTGCTCAGGGAGTCTGTGCTTACATTCAGTCTGACATTTTTAAATCATCCCTGTAGAGGAAAAGCATATGGTTCTCAAGTGACAGTGAAGTAAAAAAATAAAAGATAAATAAAAGAATAATCTTTGTCATACATACTTGACTATTCCAGTTCACGAAAAGCAAGTAAAGAAACAAGTACAGAAACCCCTCACAGTCCTCTTTATTAAGCCATTTAGACCGGGAACGCATCTGTGTCATTTTTTTGATTTGGGCTAAAAAGCATTATTTTACACTTTGGCTATTCAAAAATAGCAGATATACAAGCTCGTAGCGCGGCACCGAGTGCCGCGCTACGAGCTTGTAGATCTGCTATTTTCGAGAAACCGTGAGAATGTGTGCAAATCTTGGAAAATATATTGTTTTAAAGCGAACATTTTTAACTCAAATCTTTGTTTCTGGGGGGTCCCTGGAACTAAATATTTTGAGATGGGGGTCCGCGGCCAAATACATATAATTTTGGGTGGTCCTTGACATGAAAAAGTTTGAGCACCACTGATACAGAAACATACGTTTTTTTCAGAAAACTGTTGGGATTTAGAAGACATTTGTAGAATCGTCTTAATGGGTTAATACCGTGCACTTGCTCATACATTTTTCTCGGGGATAATGCATTATTCCGATGTATTATTCACAAATTAAAAGCTGGAAACCTCAGTTTCTACCTTCAAATCAGGCCAGAGAGAGAGAGAGAGAGAGAGAGAGAGAGAGAGAGAGAGAGAGCAACAAGAAGTGTTGTCAGTTCTCTGGCCTACAGTACAACATGCATTTCAATCCGCTGTAATAGCACTCCTTCCTCTGACACATGTTAATAATTGATTGTTAAGTGATAAGCGTCGCTCAAGCATGAGAAATAGCATGGTGGGGGCCCAGGGTATGAATATGAAAAAAGCCTGTCGTCACAGTATAATTCATAAGGATGTGTTCGATCAGTGTAGTAATGCCCCTGTCTCATGGGCTTACATTATTCATACTGTGGCCTAATAATAATAATATGCGTCCTTATTCCCCCACATCCAAGCACACAGATCATTACAGGTGTCTCCATGCCAGCGTTCAAAAGACCCAAAGACCAGATAATGACCACAGTGAAGGTCAGCTCTTTGATTACTGGCTTTCTAAAGGAAGACTGTATATACAGGCCTAATGGCCTGCTGTATGTTATCTACTGTAGTACTTTTGCTAATTTGGTTTGTTTTGATAGGTTTCTGATTGTTACTATACTATATTTAATTTGTTTACCTCGCTTCCCAGCTTCCACCACTTTACAGTATACAGTATACTTTACACAGTACAGTATGCTATACATGTAGACCCCCCCCAAGTATCTTAAGTGTAAGTATCTAAGTACTTTTACTCAAGTTCTGTACTTACGTACAGTTTTGAGGTATTCTTTTTAACTTTACTGGAGTATTTCCAAGTTTCAGTACTGTTACTTCTACTCCACTACATCTCAGAGGCAAATATTGTAAGTTTTACTCCACGACAATTATTTGAAAACTTAAGTTACTAGTTACTTTTTTGTGTGATTATTATTACAAAACATACAGTAACCACTTCTGCCCTATATGCATTTCGGCCGTTTGAAAATAGCCGATCTACAAGCTCACAATGCGTCGCATCGCGGCCCATTGTGAGCTTGTAGATCGAATATTTTCAAAATATTTTTTTGAAAACTTGGGACATTCTGCATAACAAGTACTTTGATGCCAATATTTTTGTACTTTTACTACAGTAAATTTTGAATACCGGACTTGTAACAGAGTATTTCTACATTGCAGTATTGATACTTTAAACAAAAGCACTTTTTCCACCACTGCCCAACAACAGCCATTCCTAATTCATCCTCATCATGTTATCCGTGAGTCTCTCACTTTCTTGATTTGTCCATTCTATGTAACAGGGGGGGGACTCATTGTCTTTACTGTGCTTTTTTTAGCGTGACATGGCCTACAGTATAACCGGCCTCTTTGCACATGTCTTCAAATGGCAAAGGCCTTTTTTTTTCCTCCACCAAGACATGCTACTTATCACTACCCATTATATCCAATCCTCAGGAGGGCATCTGAGTTTGATTTCCATTCCCTATCAGGAAGTGAACCCCTAATGAGAATTTTATGGACTTTTCCACTAACTTCATTAGGTTTTTATGAGGGGTGGGAGGTGTGTGTGTCTCTCTCTCTCTCTGTGTGTGTGTGTGTGTGTGTGTGTGTGTGTGTGTGTGTGTGTGTGTGTGTGTGTGTGTGTGTGTGTGTGTGTGTGTGTGTGTGTGTGTGTGTGTGTGTGTGTGTGTGTGTGTGTGTGTGTGTGTGTGTGTGTGTGTGTGTGTGTGTGGGGTTCCTTCTCATGCAATCGCCACA
>NC_139940.1:32078399-32163399 GCF_963454915.1 Gymnoscopelus microlampas | reverse complement strand
GGCTGGCCTTCAAAAATAAGTAGGTGCGCTGCATTTAAAAAACTTTTATAACTCCACTCACATACGTTTTAGCTTATATAGCCTCACAAAGGGCTTCTTTTTTTATTTATCTTTTTTTCTCTTCTCCTCCGTGGCAGATTGCACATGCAGAGGCTTCTTGATAATAGTTATTTTCCTTTTTGTGGGCACGACGGCGAAGCCTTTTCTTTTACCAATGAAGAGGTGACAGCGTGTCCCTGTTGCTTAAGTAGTGTTTTCATGTCCACAAAGAGAATCTGTGGTTCTGGATGGTAAAGTTTTGTGGGTCTACAGATGTAGCTATCATACTGTAGGCGTTCCGCGTCGTCGTCTTCTTCTTCTCTTTTTTTTTTAACGCACTTGCTGCTGCTGCTGTGTCGATGCACTGGAAAGAGGACGTGTTTTGATGTACAGAGGCGGGGTGGGCTGCCATATAATGGTTACACAGTAAAATCTATAATTGTTAATTTAACCCATTCGATCCGGGAACGCGTCTGTGTCATTTTAAGATTTCTTTGGCTTTAAAAGAAATAGCAGATCTACAAGCTCATAGCGCGACACAGAGTGCCGCGCTATGAGCTTGTATATCTGCTCAGCGGACAAATACATGTCATTTTGGGGGGGTTCTTGACAAAGTTTGAGAACCACTTTTTTTTTAACTGTTAGGATTCAGAAGACATTTGTAGAACCCCCAGAAGCAAAGATTTGAGTTACAAATGTTCGCTTAAAAAAAATGATACATTCAAATATTTGCACGAATGTTCACAATTTTTCAAAAATAGCAGATCTACAAGCTCGTGGCGCGGCACCGAGTGCCACGCCACGAGCTTGTAGATCTGCTATTTTTGAATAACCCAAAGAAATCTAAAAAATGACACAGATGCGCGTTCCCGGTCTCAATGGGTTAACTCAGAGAGTGGCCCGTGAGGGTCCGCTGGGTTACATAGCGTACGCTCTCTTGAGTTACACATGGATAAATTCACACTGAGGATTTTATTTTTTACTGCATACAGTACAGCAGCACTGGCTGGCAGCTCTACAGTGGCAGCCCATAGGAAAAGGGCTATAACAAGATTTACACATTAGTAGAATATCATTATCGTTATTGATATACAGGCCCACACACTGACACACACACTGAGGTATATATGCACTGTAATTATGTTTCTGGGAAGTCCCGTGCAATGTATGTGTCAGATTAAGGGGGCTTGCTGATACAAACCACACACACACACACACACACACACACACACACACACACACACACACACACACACACACACACACACACACACACACACACCCAGGGAGAGGAGAGAGGGTGTGTTCTGGTTGAGTAAGCATGGAACCACTGCTGCTGTTTGAGCTGGAGGGCTGAGCCTTCTCAGAGGGGATCACTAGATCACATTATCAATCATTCAGCTCCAAACTCACTACTACAATATATATACATTGTGTGTGTGTGTGTGTGTGTGTGTGTGTGTGTGTGTGTGTGTGTGTGTGTGTGTGTGTGTGTGCGTGTGCGTGCGAGGTAGAGGTAGAGGTGGCAGTGCAGTGTGTGTGTGGGCTTGTGTGTGTATGTGTATAGGGGTGGTTGCATCTGTGTTTATGTGCATACAGTATGTGTGTGTACGTGCTTCCTTCCGTACAGTGTGTGTGTGTGTGTGTGTGTGTGTCTGTAAGTGCGTCCTTCCGTACAGTACTGTATGTGTGTGTGTGTGTGTACGCGCTTCCTCCGTACAGTACTGTATGTGTGTGTGTGTACGTGCTTCCTTCCGTACAGTATGTGTGTGTGTGTGTACGTGCTTCCTTCCGTACAGTATGTGTGTGTGTGTGTGTGTGTACGTGCTTCCTTCCGTACAGTGTGTGTGTGTGTGTGTACGTGCTTCCTTCCGTACAGTATGTGTGTGTGTGTGTGTGTGTGTGTGTGTGTGTACGTGCTTCCTTCCGTACAGTACTGTATGTGTGAGTTAGCGATGGGTTTATTTGGTATAGGAAAAGAAGAGAAATGTCCACATCCATAACGCTGATCTCCCATGCTTTATTTAAACAGTCCTACAAACAATCTATTCGCATTGCAAATAAGTTGTTTGATTGTTTAGTTTTTGTACTGTGGGGATCTTCTTCTTTTATTTAGTAAAGGAACATAACGGTATATTTGGACCGCACGTCATGCAAGACCTGCTGCTATTTGAACATGTCCCTGTTGTATTTCTTTTAACCACTTAAACCCTAGATATACCTAGTTAACTGGGGTCCGCCAGCTAGGGCTCTGTTGTGCTCGAAAACCGCCGATATCCAAGCTAACGACGCAATGCGTTGCGACACATTGTGAGCTTGTAGATCTGCAGAATCGGGACGCTAGAGTGCATGTGGTTAAACGCCACACAGCATACAGTGTGCTCACATACTCAAACCTGACGAAAAAGCCTTTTGTTTATTTTAACAATCTATGATATTTATTTCCATGCAATGATGTGATTCACCCTAGACCTCTTGCCCCCAAAGAGAGACAGACAGAAGCAGAGGTAGATATGGAGAGAGAGAGAGAGAGAGAGAGAGAGAGAGAGAGAGAGAGAGAGAGCAGCAAACCCTGTGCACCTCCCTTGTCATTGTTGTTTTGAATATCACCTCCCTGCCTCCCCTCCCTCCCTCCCCTCTCCTCTCCTCCTCCTCCTGCTTGTTTCCTGTGACAAGGCAAGTGGCAGCGCACAGTGACCCCTGACCCCTGGCTGGTCACTTAGGCAGATATGGGGGGGGGGGGGCGGGGGGGGGGGACGTTGAGGACTTTGTTGGAGGGCGACGAGGACTCTCTGCACTGAAAGCTAAGGCCAGTGCTAATCAGATGAAGAAGCAGGCCAGGGGGAAGAAGAAGTGACTTAGTGGTGTTGTTGTTGTTTGTCATTGTGACTTTAGACGGAGGAGAGAAATAACACACAATTATTATTTGGTCTTCTTGTTGCACGGTCCGGAGCAAAAAATAAATAAATAATCGTACACCAGCCTTCAGCCACACGCGCTGGTGGAAAATTGGACGACTTTGATGTTGGCTCTATACCCTACCAGCCACTCTAGCAGGTATAAACAGGGTTGTGTCTGTGTTTGGACGATCCACAAATTTCAGTTTGCTATTGTTTTTTTTTCTCCATGGTGAGTACAGCAGGGGAAGTGGAATAATGCACTGTAATTGACAATGGATCTCCATGTCTGTTGAGTGTTAACATTGTGTGTTTTTTAAAAAAAAACCATTTAATCCGGGAACGCTATCTCTTTTCATTTTAAGATTTCTTTAGTTTGGGCTATTCAAAAATAGCAGATCTACAAGCTCGTGGCGCGGCACCGAGTGCCGCGCCACGAGCTTGTAGATCTGCTATTTTTGAAACTTTTGTCAAGTCAAATCTTTGCTTTTGAAGGTCCTTGGAACAAAATATTTTACAAAAGTTATGTTAACATTTGAAGATTTGAACAAGTTTTCACGATTTTTCAAAAAATAGCAGATCTACAGTACAAGCTCATGAGCTATGAGCTTGTATATCTGCTATTTTTGAGTAGCCAAAGAAATCTAAAAATGACAGAGATGAGTTCCCGGATCAAATGGGTTAAGGTTACTATACTGTAACATTTTAATCATTCATATATTTCATTCAGAATTCAGAACAATATAGACGATTGTTATTTGAGACATGCAAAAGGACAATAAATCCAGATCGCCCTTCATTCTAATTGTTTGTCCAGTACGTGCCGTACAGTACCTAGAAGGATATTTCCATGTCATTATTCCCTTTCAATTAGAGAGTTCAAGCACAAGCACACAGTACTGAACATTCCACAATGTATCATTTACTCACTTCAATCAGATATCACAAACAAGATGCAACAATAACAGTTGGAAAATACATGCAACACGTCCCTCGACATCATTAAGCCCTCAACCCCCCCATGCCTTTATTTTTTTTTCCTCCCGCTGTATTGTTCTGTTGTTTTCCATGCGAGCGTTGTGTTGTCTCAAAGGCTCAGTTAATGAATTCCGGACAATTAGTGGAATTGAAATTTATTGACAGAACAGCGAACGAGCGAGCCTGCCTTCCTGCCCGGCTGTGCGCCTCTCATTGTCCAGAGTGTTCGGAGCATATGCTATTGAGCCGCCCCTGCTTGCTTGACAGCAAAGGCTGGTTCAATTACATCAATTGCTTGATGACTGAGGAGAGACCAGCCGGGGCCATGCGTGCTAGTTTGTGATAAGAGAGGGAACTCTGCAGCACTGTGGCCCTCATTATGCAAGTCTGACAGCAGACCCGAAACGCTAGGAAACCGTGCACAAAGCAATACATGTGTTTCCTGTTTCTTTTGGGGATGAAAATTGATTGTAAGAAAAGTAGAGTATATATAAGGTCAGCGTTGAGCCTAATTTACACTCCGTTGTACAATGGTGTCGCTCGCCGACGAGAACTGATTTTGAAAGTCAGTTGTTTTTTTGTGAGTGACACTGTCGTGCGGCGAATTATAAAGAATCTATAATGAATCTTTAGGCAGCCTTTATGAGTAAGGCTTAAGCACTATGAAATGAAACCGTTAGTTTGGGCCGGTGGGCCAATCAGGGGCCAGGGCAGTGCATTTGTTTTCTATCTGGTGAAGATAGCAGATCTACAGTACACGATGTGTTGAGTTGCAACATGTTGAGCTTCTAGATCAGTTATACTTTCTGCAAAGAGATTTGGTGTAGAGGGAAAAAAGGAGGTCGGACAAGTAGAGACCCATGGGGGACTTTAGTGGTTAAAGTACTCCTGCTTTCAGAAAAGCCCTTCCTCCAATATTATTAAGAACATTATTAAGAAAAGGCCTATTCATATCTTACGGAGAGAGAAAAGCACACAAAATGATTTTAATCATGTGTTCTCAGTGTATTTTGTCTCTTCTCACCCAGAATAAACTGTCTCGTCTCCCAGCCATTGTTCTTGGACAAAGACACAACACAACTGACACTGAGCGTTATTTATGGCAGTCTTTGAATTAACTCCTCAGCCCCAACGAGCTGCAGTTAGCTAGTTAGCTAGCAGCATTCTGTTTATGTCAACACCCCCTTTGTGCCTCAGATGTGATTTATTATGTAAAAGAAGGCTGGTCGGGGGAGCAGGGAGGGTGACACTGACCTTCCTTTAATTAACACTGATGGAGACCAAGGTGAGCGGCGAGATGATGAAGATGGATCTTCCCACATAAATCATCCTTCCTCCGCGCTGCCGCGTGTGTGTGTGCGCGCGCGCGTGTGCGTACGTGTGTGTGTGCGTACATGTGTGTGTGTGTGTATGCTAGCGTCTAACAGAAATAACCTTGCAGTTCACAGGTTAAATAAACGTTCACGTGGGTGCAGAACCTCTATTACTTTCCTCCAACACGGACCCCCTTTGTGGTTATTTACTCAAACCTTTAATTGATTAATTTCCCCCTTTCAGTCGTTTTTTTTTTTGGTTGTAATAATCCTAACACACACGTCCCCTTTGGGTGCAAAAAAAAACCTGTGCAATTATTTTAAGGTTGATCACACCGCACCATGTGGGGTTGTATGCCACTAAGAGAATAATGTATTGTGTTGCCCGAACAATTACTTTTCACACGTAGATAAATGACTGCTATTGTACCACCCAAGGTTTTGTTATTACCAATGTCATTTATTTTCATTTTCCCTTTGCTCTCATACAGTGAACAAAAATTGCATTAAGTATTTCAAAACAGGGTCATTCCTAACTTTAATTGATATGTCTTCGTTTGTAATAAGAACGAGAGGACGGCCGCTGCGGTTCAAATTCTAAGATGTTGAACATTACATTAGCACGGTCACCCTATGTAGGACAAGGTAGAAGATCAATCAGGACAGAACACCTGCTCAGGTATTTTATGGAGATCTAAAAAAGGGCCCACCTTTGACTAAACGCTCCTCTGATGGTCCGCCTTTCGTAAAGCCAATGTGTAATTATTCCCAGAATGTACCCGCCGCTGCCTTCTTTGAAACCTGGGGGACTTCAAAGGCGAATGTGGGGCCTTGTATGGCCATGCTATCTGTATGCCATGTTAAACGCTTTTTCATTTCTCTGCCGCGCCAGTAATCGGGCTTGACTGGCTGACCCCACCCTCAGTCCCACCTCTCTTCTCCATGTACTGCTATTTCCCATCAATCCCTGACATTCAATCCCACCCCGTGCCCACCTACAGATGTACTGTACTAGCCCTCATAGATGTCCCACTTTTCACTATACTGTGCTACTATATGCTCTTGATAGACGGTGTATATTTCTCATATTCATGTTGATAGAATATTTCCATGATTGTTCATAGACTGTACATGAATGGACTACATTTACACACATATATATATATATATATATATATATATATATATATATATATATATATATATATATATATATATATATATATATACACACACACATAGCATCAGTGTTGCCAGATTCTGTGAGAGAAACAAGCAACCAGGTCTAGGAAAACCAGCCCAAAAGAAGCGACTATGGGCACTTTGACATCAGCTATTTGAAAATAGCCGATCTACAAGCTCACAACGCGTCGCAATGCGTTGTGAGCTTGTAGATCGGCTATTTTCAAATAAAATGTTGTGGGGAAATTATAATAAGCAGATCTGGCAACCCTGCATAGCATAAATATATTCAATGGCGATAGATGTATAGTGAGTCAGCGAAAAATGTATTAATTCATATTCACTGTAGAGTATTATCACTCATTCAGAGATCCACTGTAGATATCTAAGGCTAGTAGCTCAGTATTTTACTGTTTTTCTCATTCATCTAGGTTTGGTTCTTGACTCTTAAGCCCGTTGAACACAGAGTCCATTTTATTCGCACAGAAAAAACAAAAAAAAGTGATGGCGAACATTTAAAACGAACTTGACCTTTTTCCACACTTACTGTGCCATCCAACGAGTAGCTGTAATGGTGTATAATTCTTTTTAAAATTACGTTTACATGTAACCGTTAAAATAGCTGCCCCCGGAGAGGGTTACTCATACACATACAGTATGTACGCACGCACATAAAGACCATGAATCGACTGATCCATGGGATGGGGATCCACAAGAGTTCAACTCTGTACTTGTGTTTCATTTAGCTTCATACAGACGGTGTCCCATGCACCCAAAGCCTTGTACTGTATCTTCAATGAGTAAAAGTTTTCAGGAATTGAGAGAGAACGGGGTCACTCTCCCTTTCATGTACAAGTACTCTGGTTATTTTCAAACACGTTGCATGGATTGTTCCACACGGCTCCAGACTGGCCTCCAAGTATGACTGCACAGGGAATCCATTACACTCATGCATGCAGCACACCAGTGGTTCTCAAACATTATCATGTCAAGGACCCCTAAATTATATGCATTTGACCCCCATGTGAAAATATGTTGTGCCAGGGACCACCATTCAAGATTTGTCTTGTTAAAATGCTTCCAAAATATAAAAGTTTTGTGATGATTTTTTGAGAATATAGCCGATGTATATAGGGTTTAAAAAAGGTAAACTCATTTTGATGCTATATTTACTTTGCTTTAATTTTGCTGGGGACCCCCTGGAACCCCCTGAAGGACCTGTGGGGCTCTTTGAGAACCACAGCAGTGTAACATTTCTACTCTCCATTGAAAGTCAAAACAATGACACATCAGACACTTATTGCATACTTTGCTATTCATTTATAGTTGATTATGGGCCTGCAATTCTTGCAAAATAAGCATAATGTTCAGTATAAATATGATGAACTGTTTTTTGGGGGGGGGTTCCATAAATGTCCTCAGGGTAGTTATCAGTCATGCTGCTTGCTAGTTGTCGAGGGTGTCACACATTGTCAGTATGATTGTCAGAAAATGAAATAATTGAAACGTTACAGAACTTCATCACATTGTCATCAACATATTCCCAGACTTTTATGACATGAGTGTGAGCATGGTGTTATTATTCTGATTGGGGGCTTTGTGTAAGCAAATGAGCACAACATATGCTCCAATGTGAATATGTTAATCAGTTTGTTTTGCCAGTTGGTCGGCAGGCGCCACTCTGTGTCATTTTAGCGTCTCTTGACATTTTCGTGGCATAAAATGTTTCATGCATTTTTATTCCCGTTTTCCCAAACCCCCCCACCCCTCCCCCCCGCCTGTTCTTCTTATGCTTCTTATACCACTGCCCCCCTAGAATTCATAAATAATGTATAAATAATGTATTTATTTATCATGGAAAATCTGTTTTGGAATTAGAGACTATCCTCACTTCAAAGACAGGAAACCTTTGATATGTTTGACTCTTGCCGAGAGTAGCCGCTGGATTTATTCAGTTTATGCAAAGCACCTCCAGGGTAATAAAGGTGGCATTTGAATACATTTGACTGGACTAAATCATATAATAAAGCCAGTTTCTACCCTCTATATCATTACAGAGAGGAAAAGCTAATCCCTCAATATTAATGGATCATTTGGCTAAAGAAAAATGTTGCGCTTCCTGAACTGACAACATTGTACAGCAGTGATTAGCTTATGTCTACACACGGGTAATGACTTATAGCTTAAATTGACTGGGGAAGGAGAAGAATACTGCCTCCCAACCTGACCCTTTTGTTCTTAGTAGCTGGGTTCAGAATGGAGTGTCTTTGGGGAATAAAAATGAGTCTTTTTTTAATTTCTCTCTTCAAAATGCCCCACCATAAATTAGATAAAACCACATGCCACATACATTAAGTGGTGCTACAGCCACTGAGATGGGAAGTGATGTGTGTGTGTGTGTGTGTGTGTGTGTGTGTGTGTGTGTGTGTGTGTGTGTGTGTGTGTGTGTGTGTGTGTGTGTGTGTGTGTGTGTGTGTGTGTGTGTGTGTGTGTGTGTGTGTGTGTGTGTGTGTGTGTGTGTGTGTGTGTGAGAGCTAGGTGATAATTAATTAGCAACCTGGGAGATTTGACTGGCAGGGTTGGATGATGGCACAAGGTGTTGGCCAAATGGAAGAAGAAGCAAAACAGCTTCAAGGCTTTGGAGGAGAGTCTCATTTACTGGCTCAGAATTACCTTTACATGTAACCATTCAGATGACTGCCCCCCCGAGAGGGTTACACACACACACACACACACACACACACACACACACACACACACACACACACACACACGCACACGACTGATCCGTGGGCTTCCTATGGGGCTCCACAGGAGTTCAACTCTGTACTTGTGTTTCATTTAGCTTCATACAGACGGTGTGTCCCATCCAAAGCCTTAGTACTGTATCTTCAATGAGGAAGAGTTTTCAGGAATTGAGAGAAAACGGGGTATTTATTCTGGACATTTTCAAACACATCGCAGGGATCGTCCAGCTTATAGTCTCAGGGTCGAAGACGGCTGTAAAATGCCTAAATTATACTCGTGCAATGGTGTTCCACTGCCGAAAATAGCAGATCTACAAACTCACAGTTGCGACCCGTCGCGACACATTAGGAGCTTGTAGATCGACAGGGACACTGTCACTCGACAAAGTATGGATCAGAATCTTAAGGCTTAACCTATTAAGACCTGAGGCCGATTCTACAAAAATGTCTTCTAACTGTTTTTTGAAAAAACCTATGTTTCTATATCAGTGGTTCTCAAACTTTTTCATGTCAAGGACCCCCAAAATGATATGTATTTGGCCGCAGACCCCCCATCTCAAAATATGTTGTTCCAGGGACCCCCAGAAGCAAATAATATGTTGTCCAGGGACCCCCAGAAGCAAATAATATGTTGTTCCAGGGACCCCCAGAAGCAAATAATATGTTGTTCCAGGGACCCCCAGAAGCAAATAATATTTTGTTCCAGGGACCCCCAGAAGCAAAGATTTGAGTTACAAATGTTCGCTTTAAAAACATACTGTATATATTCAAAGATTTGCACACATTTTCACTATTTTTCAAAAATAGCAGATCTACAAGCTCATAGCGCGGCACTCGGTGCCGCGCTATGAGCTTGTAGATCTGCTATTTTTGAATAGCCAAAGTGTTAAATAATGCTTTTTTAGCTGAAATCAAAAGATGACACAGATGCGTTCCCGGTCTCAATGGCTTAACTGGGGCGACTATAAACAGATCTACAGTATAAAAGAACCAAAGTGAAGTAGAAGAGGATATAACACAGAGAGGAAACAAAGTAACTGCAAAAGTTAAAGTTTGGCCCGGAATCGTATAAGTAACTCTCTATTCCATCAGAATATGTGTCTACTGTACTTCCTACAGTGTAAGCTAAGAATTTGTCTACCACTGGGATTGCCTTCCCACTAGGCTCTCTGGAGGAGTGATGCTTCTAGTAGTGGACAGCTAATTATTTGGTCAAACTTAACACTTAGCTCTAGTCTTGGTAAAAAAAGAGATCCTAGCTCTCTAACATGACACACTGTAGACTTTTTCTTTGTAATTAGAAGCGGAAGAGCGACCACACGGGGGGGACCATGTATGGTCACTTTCAGCATGGCACTTAAGCCATGAAGACCTGAGGTTCCGATTCTACAAAATGTCTTCTAAATCCTAAGAGTTTTTTGAAAAAAACGTATAATGCTATGTCAGTGGTTCTCAAAACGTTTTCATGTCAAGGACCCCCAAAATGATATGTATTTGACCGCCGACCCCCATCTCAAAATATGTTGTTCCAGGGCCCCCCCCCCAGAAGCAAAGATTTGAGTTAAAAATGTTCGCTTTAAAACAATATATATTCAAATATTTGCACACATTTTCGCGATTTTTCAAAAATAGCAGATCTACAAGCTCGTAGCGCGGCACTCGGTGCCGCGCTACGAGCTTGTAGATCTGCTATTTTTGAATAGCCAAAGTGTAAAATAATACTTTTTTTTAGCTCAAATCAAAAAAACGACACAGATGCGTTCCCGGTCTCAATGGGTTAAGCGGCCAACGTAACATTTAGCCTAGTTTAGACAAAAGAATCCAGGCATAGATTACATGACACATTCTGGACTGTCTTCTTTGGGATTGAGTGTATAAGGGCCAGAGAGCCTATAGAGGACCCCACACTCCCTGTCCAGTCCCCCAGTGGAAGAGTGATGTTTTCTCCCCTGGACAACTAATTATCCGGGTTTGACCCTCAGCTGTCTCCATGTAGGATCCTATTAGGGAGCCAGCAGGTTGAAATCACCACCACTAACCCCCCTCGACCACCGCCGCCACCACCATCACCACCCTTCCGTCGTATATATTTATTTCCCTTCACTTCCTGCTTCTGAATATTAACCCATTTAGACCGGGAACGCATCTGTGTCATGTTAACGATTTCTATGGCTATTCAAAAACATTGCAGATCTACAAGCTCATAGCGCGGCTATGAGCTTGTAGATCTGCTATTTTTTGAGGGAAAAAAAACGTGAAAATGTTTGCAAATCTTTTAATATATATAGAGGCCTATATACATTTTTAACTCAAATCTTTGCTTCTGGGGGTCCCTGGAACCAAATGTTTTCAGATGGGGGTCCGCGGCCAAATACATCATTTTGGGAGACCCATGACATGAAAAAGTTTGAGCTCCACTGATATTATAGCAACATAGGGTTTTTTTCCTTCTAAAAACTGTTGGGATTTAGAAGACATTTGTAGAATTCCCCAGAAGCAATAAGATTTGAGTTACACATGTTCGCTTTGAACAACAAAAAAAATATATATTCAAAGATTTGCACAAATATTCACAATTTTTCAAAAAAATAGCAGATCTACAAGCTCATAGCGCGGCACTCGGTGTGTATATCTGCTATTTTTGAATAGCCCAAAGAAATAAAAAAAATTACACACAGATGCGTTCCCGGTCGTAATGGCTTAAGAATAGATTTTTACATGTATATGTGTGCAGGGATGGGATTGATGGTGGTGGTGTTTGGAGGGGGGGGGGGGTGTGGAGGAGTGGAGGAGGAGGTGGTGGAGGAGATGCTGATGGCTGAATGGCGGGCCCGAGGAAATGACGAGCGGGGAGGCTGACTGAATGCTTGTCCATCACTCCCCATTCACTTGGTTACAGGTGGTCTCTCATTTTCCTCTCCCCCGACCGCCGCATATCTCGCCTGCCTTTATATGACAGCCGGGGTTCGCCAATTTGCATGTTCGACAGACAACAAACGGGCCTGTGCATGTCAAAATAGGTGGCGATGCGTGACAGTTTCTACACAATGCTGTCTCCTTTTGGCTTGACCCTCGACCTCGCGCCATGTCTCCTTTCATAATCAGGGAGGAAGGGGAGAAGACGACGGGGCGAAAAAATCAGCCCTGCCGCCTTTTCCTGCCTCCTTCTGCTCGCTCGTATATGCCTCTTTGGAATAAATCTTGATACCAATACCATTAGCTATGCTTTTTTTTTTCTGCTTTTCACCTTCTCTTCTCTCTCCTACTCTGTTTTGTTCCGCTTCTTGCCATTTCTGTCTCTACCGCTCTATCTTTGTCTCCGTCTCTCTCTCTCTCTCCCTCTCTCTCACCTTACTCTGTTTAGGCATGACATAAAAACGCATTCAAGTCTTTTAGAGTGGCACGTCTTGGTTTCTCTTTTTTTTCAGGAGAATGACATTCAGGTTGCTTTTCAAAGAGCGATAATGAGATCTGTCGTGTTGTGTTGCTCTGGCCAAATCAGTGAGAACAAGTTGGGATTGTTATTTTTGGATGCTTGTTTACGGTTTAGCATCTGACTTGTATTTCTTTAACCCATTGAGACCCGGAACGCATCTGTGTCACATTTTGATTTTACACGTTGGCTATTCAAAAATAGCAGATCTACAAGCTCATAGCGCGCTACAAGCTTGTAGATCTGCTATTTTTGAAAAATCGTGAAAATGTGTGCAAATCTTTGAATATAATATTGTTTTAAAGACATTTTTAACTCAAATCTTTGCTTCTGGGGGGTCCCTGGAACAACATATTTTGAGATGGGGGTCGGTGGCCAAATACATATCATGTTGGGGGTCCTTGACATGAAAAAGTTTGAGCACCACTGATATAGAAACATACGTTTTTCAGAAAACTGTTGGGATTTAGAAGACATTTGTAGAATCGGCCTCAGGTCTTGATGAGTTAAGTTATTTTTTTTTGGCATGTTTACCTTTTTTATTTCTTAGGAGAGTGTAGAGAGAGACAGGAAACCAAGGGCAGAGAGTGGCGAGACGTGCGAGACAAGACCCAGGAGTCTGATTCAAACTCACGGTCCTCACGACTCACAAGGAGGGAAAAAGTGTGTGCACTAACAGGCTGAGCCAATGGGCACCCACCCGCCGACTTGAGTTTCTTGACTGCAATGGCAACAGATTTGTGCTGCAATTAGAAGTCGGCGCTTCAAAATGAGTGTATGGCAACCTATCAGTGGTTTAATCTAATCAAAAAACATTAGAGGTTCAACACAATTACACAGGGACGGTAGTCATTGGATTTTTTTTTAATTCGTCCATTTGGTGTTTCATCTTTAATAAAAGCAATATCTGCTATCGAATGTATTCATATCAGCACACTCATCATTCAGATTAACACTCTGATAGACCAGGGAAACTAATTGCCTTTAACACCTGTGACATTTCCCTTGCCTGACTCTATTTAATGAAGATTTGATATCAGAGAGAGAGAGAGAGAGGGGGAGAGAACGAGAGAGAGCGAGCGCACTCTTTTATTACAAACTTCCACCAAATTGACTTCCTGTAATTTACACATGAACTTTCCTCCCCTTGTTCCTGTGGATAAGGGAGTGATTTAAAATGGATCACCGGCGTGTAGAACCGCGTATATCCAGGAGTGGGTTTTTTAGATTTAAGCCGTAATCACACCATTGGGTCTATTAAGTCTAATACTTTACATATTTAAGGAGATTGTTACACCGTGAGCTCATGTTGAACTGAGCAGTGTTAAAAGTCACCACAGTATCAGTTAGGGGTTAACCCATTCGCTCCGGGAACGCAGCTCTGTCGTTATAAGATGTCTTTGGGCTATTCAAAAATAGCAGATCTACAAGCTCATGGCGCGGCACCGAGTGCCGCGCCATGAGCTTGTAGATCTGCTATTTTTGAAAAATCTTGAGAATTTGTGCAAATCTTTGAATATATATTTTTTAAAGCGAACATTTGTAAAATATTGTGTTCCA
Organism: Gymnoscopelus microlampas; assembly: GCF_963454915.1. Lineage (NCBI taxonomy): Eukaryota > Metazoa > Chordata > Actinopteri > Myctophiformes > Myctophidae > Gymnoscopelus > Gymnoscopelus microlampas. The sequence goes on along the minus strand of NC_139940.1, from coordinate 32,149,250 downwards.
GGGACCCCCAGAAGCAAAGATGTTAGTTTTATATAAATAATATTTGTCTAATCTAATAAAATGTACGCGTACCCGGTCTTACGGGGTTAAGAGGAAAGGGTGCAATGGGTTTTGAAGAGAGCACTCAGTCATCAGCATACAGTGAAATAATCCTGAATTATATGCTAATCAGCAGAACTGAAGTGTCATATCTCAGTCTGGAAACTTGTGTTAAAGTAGTTTCTGTGATCAGAGCATAGTGGTACTTGGTGTCGGCCTTTGTTCAGTTACTTGGAGCTCTTGTCTTGCCATACGTGGCTTTCCCGCATGCCCGTATCCTGGGGACATTTGTACTCCATTTGAATTGACATGTGTAATGGTTATCACTGCCCTTATGTGTACTGTATCTCATCATTGTTTGACAGAGTCAGCATGGACTTATGAATCACTGGACTGATCATAGGATACTAACACAAATGTTCACCTTTCTGAACATTCTTGTTCTTGTGTTTCTACCATTAATAGCTGTCTAGCTTCAAAGTCAAGAGTTGTGTCACACATTGCATTTCTATGTATATACGTTGAGTATCCACTACTGCATTGGTTCTCAAAGTGGGGTCCGGGGACCCCCAGGGGTACTTGAGGGGATACCAGGGGGTCCCCAGCTAAATGATGGACAGGAACCAAATGGACCCTTATCGGTCTGTAACTCTGAGAGTGTACAAATGGAACCAAATGGACCCTAACGGGTCCATTTGGTTCCATTTGTACACTCTCAGAGTTAAATTAACATTGGTTTTACAATGTGAATTGGGGTCCCAGAGGTATAAATGCCATTAAATGGGGGTCTGTAGCCCTAATGGATGTCAAACTGGGGGTCCTTGAAATTAAAATGGTTGAGAATCACTGCTAGAGAGCCGTAAAAACGTTCTCTTATTGGGGTCCCTGGCTTATCTTTTCAAATGGGGGTCCGCGGGGACCCCCATTGTCAATTTGGGGGTCCTTGACATGAAAAGGTTTGAGAACCACTGCACTACTGAAACAAAACAAAACAAAAAAAACAAAAGCCTCGTTATCATAGGCTATTACATATGTACTGTTGAGATCTTCTCGTGTAGTCGTTAGGCCTAGTTTAAATATTTGGATTCATATACGTTTTTTAGAAAAGCCATGGCTGTAAGGGCACGCAACCATGACACAAACAGTAATCTCTGTTTAATCTCTTGTTCAGCTCTGAGGCAGCCGGCAGTCATGCATGTAATGATAATTATTGCTCTTGTCAACCTCTTTAATATTAGCGGCGCAAACATTTCATACAGGAGTACATCGTTGTTCACGACACGCATGGGAACTTCTGAAAGCCCTCCAATAAAGACGTACAGTACCCGATTTCCTTTTGTTTCTTTCCTTTGGTTGAGAAGCCGTGTCTGACTCCGGGGATTACTTTTAATGTTGCCTTAATCCGTCCCATGGAGTGCTGCGTGTTCCGCCGTTGCATTGGGGGATCACTGTTTGATATCAAACGGAGAAAAGAGAAACCTTAAAACCGCTTCAGATCCCTCTTGTGAAATGTGTTGTCAAAACACAGGTGGAATGTGAATGTCGAAACCGCAGTGTGTTTCAACCTGTATCTACCTCCGCAGGATACACACGAGCAAGGAGCCTGGCCGGCTTAGTGCTCGGTCTGCTGTTTTTTTCCCCTCTACACCAAACGTCTAAAGTTGTCAAAAATAGCCGATCTACAAGCTCACAAAGCGTTACGTTGCAACGTGTTGCGACGTGTTTTGACGCTAGAGTTCAAGTGGTGTGAGAGAGAGAGAAAAAGACAAAACCTAGAGAGACCAAAGCTCACACTTTTAATTCATCTGTCAATAGAAAAGAGAACGATGCAATCCTCATTGATCAAAAGCAACATGAAAGCATGAGTGCGAGCAAGAAAAGTTACCATGCCCTCAAGTGTAGTCAGGGGGGAATAAAGTGTTAAAGGTTTCATGACATTCAGTTTTACCACACATAAAAAGTCTTTGTCATGGTCCTTCAAACGTGTATAAAAAGTTTTAACAAAAAAATCCACTCCAGTAATCAATGTTAGGTGTTTTTCTCTCACATTTCTAAAGCCTTTTCAACTGCAATGAAAAAAGAAATCTTTGCCTGCGGGTGTCGCTGTTGAGGGATTATGCCTGTCAATCATCGCATCTGCTCCGCCCCCCCCCAAAGGAAAGGATTGGGGAGGGGAGGGGCGAGGAGGAGAGTGGGCGGGATTAACGGCCTGTGACTTCACTGCCCAAGCTCAGATTACTTTTCAGCCTAATTATTCAGAAAACCCCTGACCATAGAAAATCCACTAAATGTTCAAAGTTCAGGTTTTTTTGGGTGTAATTGAGGTCATAAAACCCCCCAAAAAACATAAAAAAATAAAAAAAGTGAAAATGAATGTCATAGAACCTTTAAAACCTGAACCACCAGAACTTCTTACTGCATGCCACTTTTAAGGCAGTTCAATATATCCACAGAAGGAAATTACTGTTGTGTACAGGTTCTAAAGAGTTCAGTAAACTTCTGTTTTATCTCCACATGATGCTCACTTCACTGGCCCAGAGGAAACAATGGGCATTAACTCAGAGAGAGAAAGAGAGAGACGACACAAAAACATCTGTGAGATGGACATTACACTGCATGAATACATGCGCTGTCCACAGTCCACTCTTAAACCCAGCCCGACCAATCCACCCATCCACAAATAACCAGATACCATCCACATTCCATTTACACATGGTCACATAAATGCATTTTTGGTAGCCAAATCCAATTATATATTTAACCCATTAAAGGGTAAGACCACTTTGGTAGAGGTTTGGGTTGTGTAGTTACCTTGCCATGATGTAACTCCAAAGGTGGGCAAGAAATAAAAAAGAATTGCTCCATTGATTAGAAATTGATAATTCAAAATATGCTCCTCATTGACTTACATTGTACGGTAAAACAGCTCACAAAGTCACTCTTTTAGCACGTAAATGAACCCAAACAAAGTTGATTCAGACAATATAGAGCATCACCAAACCCAGTACTGTTTGTTTTTTTAATAAAAATGTTAACTTCCTGTTGATTTTACTATTTGAAGATCCGGATCCGGATCCGCGGATCCAGTCCAGGTTTTCTACTTATTAAAAATGGCAAAATCAACAGGAAGTTGACATTTTTATTTAAAAAAAAAACAGTACTGGGTTTGGTGATGTTCTATATTATCTGAATCAACTTTGTTTGTGTTCGTTTTTGTGCTAAAAGAGTGACTTTGTGAGCTGTTTTACCGTACAATGTAAGTCAATGAGGAGCATATTTTGAATTATCAATTTCTAATCAATGGAGCAATTATTTTTGATTTCTTGCCCACCTTTGGAGTTACATCATGGCAAGGTAACTACACAACCCAAACCTCTACCAAAGTGGTCTTACCCTTTAAGGCCTGAGGTTCCGATTCTACAAAATGTCTTCTAAATCCTAACAGTTTTTTGAAAAAAACGTGTTATGTCAGTGGTTTTCAAACTTTTTAATGACAAGGACCCCAAAATGTATATATATTTGGCTGCGGACTCCCATCTCAAAATATTTTGTTGCAGGGACCCCCCGAAAGCAAAGATTTGAGTTACAAATGTTCGCTTTTAAAAATATATATTTTCAAAGATTTGCACAAAATTTCTTGATTTTTCAAAAATAGCAGATCTACAAGCTCGCTATGAGCTTGTAGATCTGCTATTTTTGAATACTACAGCTGCAAGTAAACACTATTATGGAGGCTGTGATGGAGGTGAAGGACTAGGCAATGACAATATGCGAACTGTATCTTCGCACATTCATTGAAGCTGTATTCTTATGTTCAAACTATGTGTGTTGTGGGAATAGTGAAAATGTGGTGCGAGACCCACGCCCATATCAAGGTGCTAGGCTGAGTACTGACAGTATAAACACAAATAAAGCCTGCATTGACCTGACAAAGATCCCAACAGATGGAAACGTCAGCAGTGCAGTTCAGTGTGCATGAAGCCTTTGTTTTGTTTATAAAATGTCATAGAAACAACCCAATTAATGTTAACATTATAACTTAGCTCATCTCTAGCTTGCACTCCTGCCATGAGACTCATCCATTTCAGCATTGTGAAGTTTCTCTTTCACAGCTGTGGTTGAAGTAATGTTTTGGGAGGAGCAGCAGTCAAAGTGACAGTATATGTGTCTTGTTTAGTGTAGAAACATTAATGTACACTTGACCTACTTGTGGCCCCAATGCTTCTCAACCCATTGTGGCCCCAATGTGTCTTGATTGCATTGCACCTTTTTTTTTTTTGTTCAAGGTTTCTTTATTTTATATTTTCACATACAGGTCAATAACAAAAAGCATACAAAAACAGTGTATGTTACCCCTCCCACCCCCCCCCCCCCCCCCCCCCCCTCAAAGTTCCCGGTCCGAAAGGGCCACAACCCTGGTATCTTATTGTACCATTAACACAAAGGACAATACAAACAAATAAGACACAATTGCAATGAAAAATGAAAACAAGTAAAAAAATAAAATAAAATAAAGTACACAGTAGAATATAATTATTATTAAAGAAAGATTTAAAATTAATTAACACATCGGGTGCCGAACACGGTCTGAACCATGTGTTTACATAGTGGCGCTTCCGGCGCTTCGGTGCCGAACACGGTCTGAACCGTGAGTTTAGTCTTTTTGTTTTTTTCTCCGCGCGGGCGGGGCTAGAGCAGCTCTGGGAGCACCCGTTGTAATCCTGCGAAGGAAGTGCCAGATCGCTCACCGGAAACATTTTTTTTTTTCCCATCCGCTTCCTATCTATTTCCTACTTTGAAACGCCTATATCTCCGAATCTGTTTCCTGTGGGGAAAACCGGTCATGCACGATGCGCGATCCCCTCCCCGTAACTCGCGGAGGGAAATGTTATGGTTCCAGCCAGACTCATGGCACAACATGAATCGATGCTTTTTTTGCGTGGATTTGCTTGTAACGCACGCGGAAGCTTTAAACAGCAAAGCGCAGTCAATGGGGAGAATGCTGGCACCCACGGTAAGTTATGAAAAAATGCTGGCACCCGACGTGCTAAAAAATACAAAAAAAAAAATTATAATACAAAAACAAATACAGTGGGGTCAATGTATGGGTCAATAATGTGCATTCAGCATTGCATTCAGTCTCTCTATATATGTTAAAAAAGGTTGCCAGACGGTGTAACATTTCAGAGCACACCCCCTTGTGGAGTAGCGAATTTTCTCCAAAGTCAAGTGATGCATAATATCATTAACCCATGAGTTGAAAGTTGGTGGGAGTTTTTCTTTCCATTTAAGCAGTATCAGACGCCTAGCCAAAAGGGAGATTGCGTTGCACTTTGATTGCATTGCACCCTGGTTGCATTGACACGTGTATATCCTAGCTATTTGATCAGCTAAAGACGCATTAAGAGGCTATATAGCCTGATGATGATGGCCTCGTGAGCAGAACGAGTCTACAAGCTCACGAAGCGTTGCCGAGGCGGTGCATTTTGAGCTTGTAGATCTGCTGTATTCGCTGCATGACAACGTCGTACGATGGAGCACAGATAAAGCATACTTTATGTGTAAATGCGGTTAGATACACTAACACACACACACACACACACACACACACACACACACACACACACACACACACACACACACACACACACACACACACGCATGCACACACATAGAAGAACACTGGCCGCTAAAGTTACCATTCTGTAATATACTTTGAATTCCTCGAAAATCTTCCTAATTCCTTTCTTATCCATAATTAAAATTCTTGAAATGGGGAATGCTTTTATAAAAATAGCTCAGCATACACACACAACCCCTGAACCCCCCCCCCCCCCCCCCAGATCAATCATTATGTTGAAACAAAGAACGTAAAAAACAAACAATAAAATAAAATAAAACGTAAACAAAGAAATGAACAGTGTACGTGAGGGAGGAGATAATGTTATTCAACGTGTCTGCCTGAATCTCCATCAGCGAGCACCTGTCCTTACATCACACTCACTCTGTCTCATTAGCACTGACAGCTGAACATCATCGTCTGAGTCTGCAATGGCCTGTGTGTGTGTGTGTGTGTGTGTGTGTGTGTGTGTGTGTGTGTGTGTGTGTGTGTGTGTGTGTGTGTGTGTGTGTGTGTGTGTGTGTGTGTGTGTGTGTGTGTGTGTGTGTGTGTGTGTGTGTGTGTGTGTGTGTGTGAACATGCGTCCATGCACGTGGTGATCACACCGCATTAAGCCTAATTTATGCTCCGTGGCGTGATGCTGTTGCGTGCCGAAAGTATAGCGGACAGGCTACAAGCTCACAACCAGTGTTGCCAGATTCTGTGAGAGAAACAAGCAACCAGGTCTAGGAAAACCAGCCCAAAAGAAGCGACTATGGGCCACACGAGCACTTTAACATATACATCAGCTATTTGAAAATAGCAGATCTACAAGCTCACAACGCGATGTGAGCTTGTAGATCGGCTATTTTCAAATAAAATCTTGCGGGGAAATTATAATAAGCAGACCTGGCAACCCTGTGCTGTAGGTCTGCTAAATTTCATCACGCGACAGCATCGTGTGACCAAGTATGCATTAGGGCTTTAATGTAGCCTAATGTACTCCACTTGCACCACCACCACCACCCTCACTCACCCCCCAGTGCTGTCCCTCTCCCCCTCTTTATTAGGGTTGTTATTTATTTTGCTCATTAGCGGCCGTTTGGTGTCTTCTCCTCTCTTCCATTACAGAGAGACTATCCATGCCAGCTCTTTCCGTGGGGAGATATAATAGTGGAGAGGCCTGTTGTTTCCTTGGCAAGACGGGGCTCCCGTTGTCATTGGTGGAAAGTAACTAAGTACATTTACTTCCAGCGTTGTATTTAAGTGCGATTTTGAAGTACTTTTACTTTACTTGAGTATTTCTTACTTTATACTTGTGCAACACTGTGTCTCAGAGACAAATGGTACCCAGACGGAGGTGCTCGTTCAGCTTTTGTTTTTTTTTCACTTCGCTTCTCCGTCTGGCTATCATCCTGTTTGAGCTGGATTTCCAAACGTCACCAATTACGTAGGCAAGTCAGGAAGTGACTCGAATTTTAACATTGGAAGCCCCTCCCCCCACACAGACCAATCAGAGTACCTGTTCCCGATGGTCCCGCCCCTTGGAAATAGCAGCATTACCAGACTGAGGAGCGAAGTGAAACATTTCTTTTCCACCGAACGGAGCGAATCAGTCAGGATTCTAGGCAAATCTCATATTCTACTCTGCTACAAATATTTTCATTACTGATTCAATCTGATATTATTGTGAAATGGGCCATTCTGCATAATGATGATACTTTTCAGTATATTCCCAGTACTTTTGTAAGTAACATTTTTAATGCTGGACTTTCACTTGTAACAGAGTGCCTATATTGTGGTATTGTTACTTAAGTAAAAAACGAATCTGAGTAGTTTACTTCTTCCACCACTTCTCACACTGCTCTGAAACAAAAGCACTTCCTCCCTTCCTGCTCCACTAAATAACTCCACCCTGTCATGATCCCCAGGCCTGTGGGACGGGGGTGGGGTGTGGGTGGGGGGGGCGGGGGGGTCAGCCCCATGAGATGAATAATACAAGAAAAAAAAGGACATGTGAGATTTGATCATAAAGCTCCCATAACCTCCATGTGATGCCGCTCTTGCGACGGCGGTGGACCTGCCCTTTGTGCCTCGCCCCACCTCCAACGCGCATGTACATGCGCACGCACGTGTGTGCGACACAAACACGCCACCCCCCCCTCCCCCCCCACCACCAACTCAAAGGAACTTCCAGAGCCCAAAGACAACACGTAGAGGCTCCTCTGACATACTCGCCGTCATCCTCTTATTAACTCTCCCCCGTTTGAACAGAAGCAACATCAAAAGTAAGCAAAACACATAATTACTGGCATTAATATAACGAGCTCTTGGAGATAAGCCACTCTCTGCTAAGCCCCCACCCACCCCCCACCCCACACCCACCCTGTGCTTGGAGGGGTACGAAGGGAAGCAGAGAATGACAGAGTGCCCCCTACAATTAAGTGAGCTGTTCCACCGACATGAACAAACATATTTAGTAGGTAATTAGTAGATCATTTCGCAGGTATGTCTGGCACGGGGTGCACAGAAGGCGCTTTCAAAGCAAATAGCAGGGGAGTGTTTGGGGGGTGTGGGGTGGGGGAGGAGGGGGGGTGGGTGCAGACGTGGGGCGTGTCAAATGCCCCCGCCGCTGATCTGACTGATCCTTAAAAAAGTCATTAACAACGCGGCCACAACCAGAAGATAATGTCTTTAAATATGTTAAGAATAAATAACGTTAAGATGATTTGTTTTTGTTGGGAGTGCTACTCCTGACCCCCCAAAAAACGCACACGCACACACACACGGACACACATGTATACACACACACACACGCATTGTCTTCCCCTTTTAACTCTTTAAGACCGGGAACGCGTCTGTGTGTCATTTTTAGATTTCGTTGGGCTATTCAAAACTAGCAGATCTATATATCTATATCTGATAGTTTTGAAAAATCATGAAAAGTTGTGCAAATATTTTTTATTTATTTATTTTTTGCGGACATTTGTAACTCAAATCTTTGCTTCTGGGGGTTCCTGGAACTAAATATTTCACAAATGTTCGCTTTAAAAAATGTTTTTCCAAGATTTTGCCACAAATTTTCTAAAATAGTAGATATGCTATTTTTGAATAGCCCAAAGACATCTAAAAATGACACACAGATGCGTTCCCGGTCTTAATGGGTTAATGTTGCTCTTTTTACGCAAGTGCTCATCTTCACTTCTGCCTGCCCTCCTCCTCCTCCTCCTCACTCACTCCTTCTTCATTCTCTGAGGAGCGCTAGTTTTCTGTATGATGAGCTCCTGGGGGGCTTCAGTGTTTGGCAGGAGGCTTTGTCTCTCATACAAGATCGGGAGTGGGGGGTGGGGGGAGAGAAAAGGAAAGAAAGAAAGACAGAGAGAGAAGAAAAAGAAGAAGAAGTAGAAGGAGGAGGGTGAAGAACTTGAGACCCCCAGGGCACTTCTCCTCCACATTGTGGAGGATTTGCCTAACAGCTCCACAAGAGGGTTTACATCTTCCTCTGAACACGAGGGGTATAATCACAGATCAAAACAAATTACCTATCTGTAGTCAGCAGAGGTGTCTGCCTGTCAAGAGCCCTGAGTTACATAAGATTTAAGTCTGTGCTAACTGAGCCTCTGATTCAGGGCGCGGGGTGAATTCTTACTTTGAAATGTTAACACTACGGGGGGAACCTGCTCTAAGAGATGCCGACAGCGCATGGACCGTACCACACAAACGGCCAGCACAAAGATTGACTTTGATAATTATACGTGCCCGTCTCCGAAGTGACATTTTCGTGACTTTTGATTAACTTGGAGCGATTGAGTGTTGTTGGTCTAGCGGTCAGGGTGTTAATTTAACTGGACATGTAAGGATTTTGCTGTGTAGTTGTGTGCAAACAGACAAGAAGGCCTGTTTGAAAATACAACTGAATGATCTTGGCGTTTGAGCTTCAAGTGCCACTGTCATTGCAAAAAAATAATAAATAAAGAAGCTTTTGGTCCAATTTCTAAACTTCTGCACCTTATTTTGGAGGCCAAGGAGGAATAACACTAGCTCAAAATGTCATCAAAACTATCATGTGAACCACTTCACCCCTACACTTAAAGTGGCGTACGTACTGTATGAGGCAATGTTACCGGCAACTTGCTGATGCAACCAGAACTGTGTGAAAGTTTCATACAGTCTGGAGAAAAAAATCTATATGGGAAAAAGAGCTGATTTACCACAATATCCACAGCAGTTTCACAGGTCTATATGGTAGAAGACCTATCATGGACATTCAGTACGCCTGTGAAGAACATTAGCAAAGAAATTATGGACTTTCACAGTAACCGGTTAGAGAATACATGGTTGATTATCCTATTAGGAGACGATTGTGGCCCTTTTGTTTGGCCAGTTGTGTATCGTATACGATATATTTTACTCTATCTGGCCTATCTAACCCCCGTCACCGCTGGGGAATAGCACGACAATCTGTTATTTATGTTTACTGGTGACCCTGTGGCCATGAAGTCGAGATTTTTAGTTCAAACAAGTTATTTGGTCTTAGTCTTCTGGATAGAAGCAAAACACATCTGTTTTGTAGGTAGTGTTTTTTTTGTACTTCTTTATGGTCGTAACTTTCGCTCTTATTTATTACATCTTAACACCGCTTTTCTTTGTTTTAAATTGAATCGTTGGCCTTATATCAAGGTGGCAGTGCAAAAATGAAGTTGAGAGGGATGATACAGTTTAACCATTATAAGCTGCTGTAGTGGAAAAGCCAGTGAAGTTTGTGAACAAAAGCCATGCATCAACTCAGCGGTAGCAAAACTATAATTAGCCAAAACAAGTTCAGACATGGCATTTAACCCGTTAAGGCCCTGAGGTTTCCGATTCTACAAAATGTCTTCTAAATCCTAACAGTTTTCTGAAAAAAACTATGTTACTACATCAGTGGTTCTCAAACTTTTTGTCATGTCACGGAATTATATGTATTTGGCCGCGGCGCGGACCCCCATCGGAAAATGTTTTGTTCCAGGGACCTCCCTTTAAAGATTTGAGTTACAAAGGTTCGCCGTAATAAATATATATATTCAATGATTTGCACACATTTTCACGATTTTTCAAAAAATAGCAGATCTACAAGCTCATAGCGCGGCACTCGGTGCCGCGCTATGAGCTTGTAGATCTGCTATTTTTTTTAAAATATCCAACGAAATCTTAAAATAACACAGATGCGTTCCCGGCCCTAATGGATTAAGGGACAGTTTTCATTGGATAGTAACGACCCATAAATTGTTGCTATACAGTTTTGTGGGGGCACAAAGAACCATTTAAAGGCTTCAATGATTTCGTCAAATAATAAAAGCTGCAATGCCAGACTCAATGTCTTTCTTGAGAGGGTTGTGCTGCATTGCATGTTGGCCAAAGCCTTCACAGCCCTGGATGGGATGTTTCACTGACAGACAGGTGTACCTGTATATAAGACAACTGAGGTCTGAGGTATGCTACTGACAACAGAGAGTCACCCCCTGTAGGCATTTTAGATTATGGTCGGTTGAGCTTTCTGTGTAAACAAACAGTGTCTTTGCGGGGACATCCAGGGTTATTATCAGTGGGTTTTAAGCCTCGTCTTTGATGTTTTAAAGTCACACGCTAATGCCTGTGTCATCATCTCCAAGTTGACTAGCATGTGTTTGCTGATTGCCGTGACACATGCTAAGCTTACAGTTTAGTGTTTCAAACCTATATATATATATTATTGTGTTCTGCAGAGAATTAGTCACTGGTTGATGTTGTTAATGCCATGACTACCTGTGTTAAACAGCAATAGTGAGGGAGAGGAGATTGCTGTGATGGTAATTCACTGAAGCCATAGTCACTGATGCCGGTTGCAAATAAAGTTCCTGGTCTATCTTAAAAGAATAGTTCACCCAAAAAATTATTTATTTTCTATCAATTGCACACCCCATGGAGCCTTGAATTCATCGAGATTTTTTTTTGTTTTTGTCGCATTCCTAAGCCAATAATTTGATGACCGGTTGTATTTGCGGTAGGAGACACAAAGAGTCTACTTTGAGTCTCCTACCGGATACATTAGCATCTTTCTGCCGGTAATCAAATACTGGCTTAGGAATGCGACAAAAACAAAAAAATCTCCACTAATTCAATCAATGCTTCATGGGGTGTGTAATTGATAGAAAATAAGGCATTTTTCGGGTAAACTACTCCTTTAACCACTTGAACCCCAGTATCCATATTCTGTGGGGGAACATTAGCCAAAAAAAGAGCAGATCTACAAGCTCACAACATGTGAGCTTGTAGATCTGCTATTTTTTGGGAGAAGAGATTGGGTGTAGACGTAAAAGACGGAGCCTTCTCGGGTCCAGTATACTAAGTCTAAGAGGGTTTTAGTGGTTAAGAAACTTGTGTTTACACTTGAGTTTACAGCTCAGTGTTTGGTAATTACACCCCAATTAGGCCATCATGAAATGTTACAACATTTGACAAAGCGGGCACTAAGTAGAAAATTGCCTATAATCAGCCATAGCTGTACTACTTCATTTTGTTTACTTTGTTGTTCTTTTTGTGCCAATGCTTTCATCCAGGATGGTGTGAAGTGAGTGGGCATGTAGAGAGCTTTAATGTCTTGCTCAATGACATTAAAGATACTGTAATTAAAAGGCTCACCAGAACATTATGATATAATTCAGTTTAAAACTTAACTTTACCTGCTTTCATTAATCTACTACAGCCTAATTATTGATATAACGTGCAATTCATTAATGCCAGTGACAGCTTTTAATTAAAGGCAACTGTGAGAGTGATGTTGGTATACCAGGTACAGTACTAACTACAAGTAGTAGTCATCACATTGATTGATTGATTAGCAGGTTTGTTAACACATTGACTGCCAAGGAGGTAATATTACATCATCATGTTGTTGTTTTTCTTTCTTTTTAAAAAACATTTTTTGGGGACTTTTTATGCCTATCTTAGAGAGGGATAGGCTGACAGGAAATGGGGAGAGAGATGGGGGGGTGACACGCAGCAACGGTCGTCGGGAATGGGAGTCGAACCCGTCACAAGCCGTCAGGCTGGCATTGCAGCCTAGGGTGCCTGGACCGTCACGCTGCGGCCCAGGCCCATCATGGTGTTTTTAGTGATTACGCTAGAGGGCGCTCTTCGCCAACCTATGAATGATGCCTTGACTTGGAGAGAAGGATCCACACGGAAATGACGTCATCTAAAGCGTTTTCACCCCGTCCCGTTAAGCATCAATTCAGATTAAATTCAGCCATACTATAATAAATAATGATTAAAAACAAACAAACTTACAGAGCTAATGGAGGACAGGTGAGTTGTTCTATTATGCCAGTTTTTTGATTGAGTGTCAAATTAATGCGGTTTGTAATTAGGAATGAGCTATTTTTTTATTTTATTTTTTTGAATAGATTGTTTTAACCAAAAGGAAACACTGGAGATGTTTTCTAATCATTTATTTTAAAGCACACTGATGCATGTAAGACATTACCCATTATGCTATTGCATAATCTATCTCATTTATAGTAGGCATCAACAGAGTCAACAGGTAATTAACTGACTTATGAAAAATAAAAAAGATCTGAAGGAAATGGCAGTCATTTGAGATGATATGTATTGTACAGATTTTATCTTGAGTTTGAGAAATCAAATTCCCCCGCCAAATCTAAGATTAGCGGATCACAGAAGCTCAGGTGTTAGTGAAAACAGCCACGTCTGGCGATGACTCCGTTATTGTTTTAACCCATTAAGACCGGGAAAGAATCTGTCTTTTTTTAGATATCTTTGGGCTATTCAAAAATAGCAGATATACAAGCTCATAGTGCGGCACTCGGTGCCGCACTATGAGCTTGTATATCTGCTATTTTTGAAAAATCGTGAAAATTGGAATATATATATATATTTTTTAAACAATTTTTTAACTCAAATCTTTGCTTCTGGGGGGATTCTACAAATGTTTTCTAAATCCTATTTTAAAAAAAAAAGTATGTTGCTATAATCAGTGGTTCTCAAACTTTTTCATGTCAAGGACCCCCAAAATTATATGAATTTAATCTAAAAATATTTTGTTCCAGGGACCCCCCAGAAGTTGTAACAGAGTTTAAAAAAAAAAGTGTGCTACAGAAAAAACTGATATTCAAAGATTTGGACACATTTTCACAAATTTTCAAAAAAATAGCAGATCTACAAGCTCATAGCGCGGCACTCGGTGCCGCGCTATGAGCTTGTAGATCTGCTATTTTTTGAATAGCCCCAAAGACATCTTAAAATGACACACAGCTGCGTTCCCGGTCTAAAAGGGTTAAATGGGCCAGGGTGAAAACCTCATTAGTTTTTTTTTTTTTATCTCTGAGCTGGAATCAGGGGCATGGCTGTCTGGCATGGATTCCCAGCAGTCAAAACAGAAAACAAGAGCTCACTGTGTGCTCTTTGAGACATCAAGGTGTCTCATCTGAATTGCTTTAGGTTGGAAGGAGAATGGGTTTACCGTCTCTGTGAAACTGATCCATGAAGTGGATTAGGAACGGTTCTTCTTTCACTCAAAACAACACCGCTGGAGGAGTCAGAGCAAGAGGTGGATGAAGCTGTGTGCGTGTGCGTGTGTGTGTGTGTGTGTGTGTGTGTGTGTGTGTGTGTGCGTGTGTGTGTGTGTGTCATATGCGTCACAAGAATTGAAAGGGTCGTGATCCAAAATGTCTGCTTGTTGACTGTTTCTGTTTGAAGTTGCTGATACTGTATTTTTGCCAGATAGCTGAACAAATTGAAATGGAAATGGAGTCCCCATACTGTTTTGTGTTATCCTTTTAGCTTTAATGTCTCACTGTACCACATGCTGTTTACATTTGTGACTAATAAAGTATTCAATCAATCAAAACTATAACTGACCATGATATAAATCGGGTAGTTGATAAATTCACTGACCAGAAGAAAAACAAAACTACAACAACAAGACGGGTCACTCCTTCCTAATTTTAACCACTTTTACCTTGGTGTCCCTATGTTGGACATGCCATTTTAGTTCGCTTTAAAAATATATATATTCAAAGATTTGCACACATTTTCACGATTTTTCAAAAAATAGCAGATCTACAAGCTCATAGCGCGGCACTCGGTGCCGCGCTATGAGCTTGTATATCTGCTATTTTTGAATAGCCAAAGTGTAGAATAATGCTTTTTAGGTCAAAAAAATAAATAAAATCAAAAGTATTTTCAGAAATAACAGATTGACAAGCGCACAACACATGTGGCCAGTTGATTGATAAAACCCATTGTAAGCTTGTAGATTTTTAAACATTTTGATTAGGGCTTAAGTGGTTAAGTCAATTGTCTTTGCCCATATTGCCTTATTGACCCAAACTAATTAGCTAAGCATTAGCTAAGGTTGGCTCTAAAGTGTTGGACAATAGCTGTGATAAAATGTTTTTGAGTGTTAGTTTGAGAGCACAAAAAGTTTGTGTTTTTCTTCATACAAAGAGTCATGTGAGGAGAGCGGTCAGACCACACACACACACACACACACATACACACACACAAGCGTGCGCACGCGTGTGCTCGCTCGCTCGTGCGTGCTCTCTCTCACAGACACAGACACACACACACACACACACACACACACACACACACACACACACACACACACGCGCGCTTACCGCCTGTCCTTGGTCTGGCACCTGTTTTGGCAAGGCAGCAAGATGGCACTATAACGAATGAGGGGCATGCTAGCTGTGGCAACAGACTCAGCTCCTTGGCACACTCTGCAAAATAACCCTTCCTTCCCAGGAGCTATGACACTGGAGAGTTGGTCATTAGTCAGTAATCACACATAAACACACACACACACACACACACACACACACACACGCACACCAAATACAGCCACAGTGAGTGACTGATCTAACCAATGTGAAACAAAGAACATTGTTGCAGTTCTGATGAAAACTTTGTATCTCTTAGAAGTCACCTTAACTTAACAAGAAGATCCTGGCTGTGAGCCTTTTAACCCGTTGAGACCCGAGGCCGATTTCTACAAATGTCTTCTAAATCCCAACAGTTTTCTGAAAAACGTATGTTTCTATGTCAGTGGTTCTCAAACTTTTTCATGTCAAGGACCCCCAAAATGTTATGTATTTGGCCACGGACCCCCATCTCAAAATATTTTGTTCCAGGGACCCCCAGAAGCAAAGATTTGAGTTACAAATGTTCGCTTTAAAAGAATATATATTCAAAGATTTGCACATATTTTTATGATTTTTCAAAAATAGCAGATCTACAAGCTCGTAGCGCGGCACTCGGTGCCGCGCTATGAGCTTGTATATCTGCTATTTTTTAATAGCCAAAGTGTAAAATAATGCTTTTTTTTTATAGCTCAAATCAAAAAGTGACACAGATGCGTTCCCGGTCTTAATGGTTTAAAATAGCTTTTTGGACAGATTTCAAGACCACCGGGTTCGTCGAAGGTTTTTTTTTTCCACACACACACAATAGCAATGACATGGCCAAGGGGGCCAAAGCAAGTGACAACCGAAAGTCTATACACTTTATACAGCATTGTTTCAGACCCTGCTTGCTGCTGCTCTTCAAAACCCTGGGAGGAAAAGGGGAAGAAGAGTCTCTCTTTCACCAGGTGGCCACCAACCACCCAGCCTACACTGGGGTGTCAGATAAAGGAAATCAGAAACTCAGCAGATTGCTTATTCCCAGTAGCAGAGACATGATAAATGTGTGTCCATGGGATGCTGCATACGCAAGCATTGACCCCGTCCTGTCAAAACAGTCAACATTCGACAATCACGGTTGGGGAGGGGGGCAAGGAAAATAAATAAATTGGTTAAGCACTATAATAATCAGCCACGGCATATTCTAGACTTTAACCCATTAAGACCTGGAACTGTGTCATTTTTAGATTTGAGCTAAAAAGCATTATTTTACACTTTGGGCTATTCAAAAATAGCAGATCTACAAGCTCATAGCGCGGCACCGAGTGCCGCGCTACGAGCTTGTAGATCTGCTATTTTTGAAAATGTGTGAAAATGTGTGCAAATCTTTGAATATATATATTTTCAAAGCGAACATTTTTAACTCAAATCTTTGCTTCTGGGGGTCCCTGGAACAAGATATTTTGATGGGAGTCCGCGGCCAAATACCTATAATTTTGGGGGTCATTGACATGAAACAGTTTGAGCACCACTGATATAGAAACATACGTTTTTGAGAAAACTGTTGAGATTTAGGAGACATGTAGAATCGGCTTCAGGTCTCAATGGGTTAATTGTGTCGCGTGGAGGGAGCTATAGGCCCGTTTTTTTTCCGTTGCGAAAGGCATTTGTGGGCGACCGTAATGTGCAGCGCTTGTACACCTGGGCAGAAGAATTTCAGCGAGCTAGCTCGGAGGTGAATTGAAACACACACAGCAATGACATCGGGGGGCTGACACGTTCATTAGCACATAGGCAGATTTGACACAGCTGGAAGATGTAGCGAGGAGCTGCTGTCAAGGTCTTGGAATGCTGCAAGACTGGCACAAACTAAGGGTTGGATGCTCATCGCCGTGTCATAAGAGACCTGGCGCTGTCTCGGCTCGTTTTTTTTTTTCTTTCTCCCCCTCCCTCCCTCTCCCTCCCCCCCCCCCTCCCCTCGTTGTGTCGTTGCAACACACTGAGTGTCATCATTTGCATGAGTTTGACACCCCAGTGTCTAGCGTCTTTGTCCTCTCCCAACTCGTTTTCTCTCTCTCTCTCTCTCTCTCTCTCTCTCTCTCTCTCTCTCTCTCTCTCTCCCTCCCTCCTTCCCCTTTCTCTCTCTCTCTCTCTCTGTGCCTCTCCACTTTCTGCTGATGGTGGCGGTGCCATCCATGCCAATTATGGCGGGGTAGAGCAGGTGGCTCCTTGCAGGTGGTGGAGGATTAATCCCTGTAAAGACTTCACTTCATTAGGAAATCCGTTTAATGTGGCCAGTTGATTGATAAATCTCCCGGACCTCTCTCTCTCAGAGTCCCCAGATTACTGCCAAGTTTGTCTATTATACGCAAGGTTGACCCTTATGTCAGCAACAGAGAGCGAGAGAGGAAGAGCTAGTGGAGTGAGAGAGAGAGAGAGAGAAGGGGGGGGGGGGGGGGGGGGGGGGGGGGGTAGGGGGGGGGGAGAAACAGAGAGTTTGTTGTATATTTCCAGTTGAAGTTATAGTTTACAGGAATGTTATGTTGTTTGCTGACAGTTAGGTCATTTCAATACGTTGGTACAGGAAGAGCCGGATAGGAACTATTCTATTTAAAGGAGCGGCTGTAAAAAGTCTTCAAATCCCTAACGTTATGACTTTACTTTTTTTTTTTTACAATTTCCAAAGTTCAAAGTTAGTATCCGTATGAATGTCTATTAAGTGTCATGTTTGAAAACACCAGACTTAACAATGCAGTAGCTCCAATTTAAAAAACGCTGCTAGGGGGGCTGTCTGTAGTTGTTAAAAAAAGGGCTCAGCTTATTAGATTTAATACCAGAGCACACGTAGAAAGCTCTAACTACCATGGCATTTAAGAACGAACTGTAAGAACTTGCCCTCCGCCGTCTCAGACCACCCACACTTCTCCACCATGTCAAGTCCTCGGCGTTTAACTCAAGTATCACCTTATCTTACCCCTCTCTATAATTTTCCATTGCGGTATTATTACAATTACCGCCGCGAGCCTCGGCGCGGGGAGGGAACTCCCCGTTGCTCGTGACTGTCTAGGTGCCACCTGAGGGCATGCGGTCTGGTTGGATTTGTGAAACACTGACAGACAACCCCCCTTCATCAAGCCTGTCAAACAAGGATGACAAATGCGTCTCCACATCCCCAAGATGCCTACAATATTTAACCCATTAAGACCGGGAAAGTGTCTGTGGGATTTTAAAGATTTCTTTGGGCTTGTAGATTTACTATTTTTGAAAAATCTTGAAGATGTGTGCAAATCTTTGAATATATATATATTTTTAAAGCGAACATTTGTAACTCAAATCTTTGCTTCTGGGGGATTCTACAAATGTCTTCTAAATCCTAACAGTTATCTGAAAAGTGGCATTAATCAGTGGTTCTCAAACCTTTTCATGTCAAGGACCTCCCAAAATGATACGTATTTGGCCGCAGACCCCCCTCTCAAAATATTTTGTTCCAGGGACCCCCCCAAAAAGCAAAGATTTGAGTTACAAATGTCCGCTTTAAAAATATATATATTCAAAGATTTGCACACATTTTCACGATTTTTCAAAAATAGCAGATCTACAAGCTTGCATATCTGCTATTTTTTTAATAGCCCAAATAAATCTAAAAAATGACACCGATAGCGTCCCCGGATTTAACGGGTTAAAGCCATGAGAGAATGGAGAAGTCGTTGGAGAATAGCCCCTCCTGGCAGAACGCAAAGTTCAAGCCGCGTCAGGCTGTATCATTCTCAAATTGTTGAGGAGAAGCCTCTTGAGTTGAACCTGACGGCACGTTGACTTAATGATTCTGACAGAGAGCATATATGGTATCTGTCTCAGGTTTCCAACGGGGCAGTGAAGTGAAGTCAAAATAGATTTAATGAACACTGAAATGCTCATCGACTTAAAGGGGAGGGGGGAGGGGTTCGGTTACATCGCCGTATGTCTTATGATGAGGACATTCAATACGAACCTGATTATTTTTCGGTTGTAACGAATCCTTCTCACGAAAAAAAACTCCTGTTTTCACCCTATTGTAATTCAGACAATGAACCCCCCCAAAAAAAAGTTATAAATAATTAAAAAGCAATTTTCGTCGTGGCTTCATAAATAGCCACGCGTTTCCGCACAACACGCGTTCGAAGCACATTTTCTTAGACACACACACGCACACACACACACGCACACACACACACACACACACACACACACACACACACACACACACACACACACACACACACAAATATATATATATATATCGCCTTTGATCGGCATCACCTAAAACAATAGCTCCGAGATACTAGTCTGGGCTATCAGGCAAATCAAACATTAAGTCATTCTTCTCCCAGCTGCTACCCAGCATGTAACTATTTGGCTTTGCCCGCTGCTCGGGGCCTTGTCAAAATATGACAGAGGATCGCACCTTTTCTTCCTAGGGTGAGTGCTTTAATTACAGGGTGGCTCGGAGCCTTACCACATCAGTACAAAATGTCAGTCCTAAAGTCACCGGAATTTGTGTGAGCGAGATCCTTTCCCTAACCTCGTTAAGACGGAACCGGCATCTGTGTGTCATTTTTTTTTTAGATTTCTTTGGGCTATTCAAAAATAGAAGATATACAAGCTCGTAGCGCGGCACTCGAGCTTGTAGATCTGCTGTTTTTCTGAAAAATCGTGAAAATTCATGGCAAACTCTTGGATTATATATATTTTTTAAAGCGAACATTTGTAAAATATTGAGTTCCAGGAACCCCCAGAAGCAAAGATTTGAGTTACAAATGTCCGGAAAAAAAGTAAAAATAAAATATTTGCACAACTTTTCATGATTTTTAAAAAATAGCAGATCTACAAGCTCATAGCGCGGCACTCGGTGCCGCGCTATGAGCTTGTAGATCTGCTATTTTTGAATAGCCCGACGAAATCTAAAAATGACACACAGCAGATGCGTTCCCGGTCTTAAAGAGCTAAACAATATGTCTCATTGTTAGGCAACAGAATATTGTTATAAGCTCAATCCTTGCATTTGAGGTCCCCCAACCCAACCCACCCCAAGACCCTGTTTTTTTTCTTCTTTTTCCCCCTTCTTCTTCCTCTGTATATGACAACTCTTCTGTGCATCATTACTCATGCTCACTATCACGTTTCTTCAACAGGCCATGGCATCGGCACTTTGATATCTAATATTTTAATTGCCGCAGGGCCATACATCTTGCTGTCCTTTTCGAACAATAAGTGGGCTGTGATACAATATGCTAGGCTTTTGGGGATGAGATAAGTCAGTGCAAAGCAAGCACAGCCAGGTACCCATCCACCAATGGACCTTAGGGCGATCTGGCTGAATGCGTTCAGGTAGGAATTCATAATAACTGTGGTCTGCCACTCTGCAATCATTTCATAAAAGGTTAATAGTTAGAATAATTAGAATGGAAACATGTTCAAATCTGTGTTTTGATACAAGGGAGTTGCATGGAGTTGTATGGCAATTTGTAACATGTTGTGAAAATGTTGAATACCGTCTCCTAATGGGTGTGATCGTAGATTGATGTCTATCCATAATTACAGTGCATACTGTGTGTATGATTTAATTCATTTCAATAACAATTCAGTCCAGCAAGAACAATTATTCTTGTTGTACCCAGCCACCATCTACCAAAATGTATCATGTGTTTTTTAAATAGTCCCTATAATACAGGGACATATTGTGTTTAATTGAGTTTTAGCATACTGCAACTCCAACATGTTACTTGCTATATTTCCTGCTATATCCTTTGGCAGCAGCTGTGTCTTTGTTCGAACCCAGAGCTGCAGGTGGCAGCATAGTCTTAGAGGACAAGATATAATAGATTTTTTTTTTAAGGATACACACAGGCACGCACACACGCATGCACACACGCACACGCACACGCGCACGCACGCACGCACGCACGCACGCACGCACGCACGCACGCACGCACGCACGCACGCACGCACGCACGCACGCACGCACGCCACTTAGCCCCCGTTGAGCTTTTTCCCTATTCCTCTGGAGTGCACACTTTGACCTTTGGATATTTGTTACCCAGAGAAAGTGACATTGAGAGTCAGCCAGTGGCTCTCCGCTCTGCCTGTCTCTCCCTTCCTAAGTAGGTGTAATAATTAGCAAGCTCTCTCTCTCTCTCTCTCTCTCTGCCTGTGATTTTGGCCGTCTCTAATTTGGCTCTGACAGAATCTTGTGTTTGGGGCTGTGTTTGTACGTACGTGTTACCTCTTGCATTTCCGAGGGGCATTTCTGTGGATGAAAGGGGGCTCAAACCCAGGCCGAGGCGGGGTTTTGATATTTTCCCTCTCACAAAAGCATTTTGCATTTCATTACCATCAGTGAGAGAGACAGAGAGCTGTTTATGATTTCAAAACAAGGGGCGGCGAGGGTTGAAGCATTTTGGCTGCAGGGAAGAACGTCTTTTACACTGATTTACCAGACTTGGAGGTTTGCATCTTATTAGATGGACTATTGTTTAACCTCAGCTGTTTAATTGTGTGAGACTGAGAGGATGTTTATGGGCTGCTTGGGTAAAGTTTCCCATGGGGGCCTGAGAGAGACAGAAGGATGGGTTTTTTGCTGAAAAGAATCCGCAGGAAGTGGGGAAAGTCAGGTATCCGCTATGTGTGAAATGTGACACACGAGTAGTCACACGCACATAGAGTTATACAATCATTTCAGACAAACACGTACACAGACACTAGGCCTGTTCATTTTTGATATACATTTTCACAAAAATGGGCGTAATAAGTATTTAAAAAAATATATATACGTATAATTATTATTATTTAACTCTTTAAGACCAGGAACGCATCTGTGTGTCATTTTTAGATGTCGTTGGGCCATTAACAAATAGCAGATCTACAAGCTTGTAGCGCGTCACTCTGATATTTGTTTTAAATCATGAAAAGTTGTACAAATATTTGATTTTTTTTAAATAAATTTGGCGGACATTTGTAACTCAAATCTTTGCTTCTGGGGGTTCCTGGAACTAAATATTTTACAAATGTTCGCTTTAAAAAATATATAATCCAAGATTTTGCCACAAATTTTCACAATTAAAAGAAAATAGCAGATCTACAAGCTCATAGCGCGGCACTCGGTGCCGCGCTATGAGCTTGTAGATCTGCTATTTTTGAATAGCCAAAGGAATCTTAAAATGACACAGGTGCGTTCCCGGTCTTAATGGTTTAAAGAAACACTGTTGCTTCAACTATTGAGAATTGCTTGACAAGAATATTTGATATGAAACCACCGTGACACACCCTTCTCAAGTCCCAATACTGTAGGCTATAGTAGCTTAGTAACCTACAAAAAAAAGGGTTATTTGATAAGGTATACACAACTGGCAAGTCAGGTATACAGTAGCGTGCAAGTATCATTTATGGGCTGGGACAATAAAATGGGAAATTATGAGGTTATGGAAGGAACGTTATATATGAAAAATAAAAAATATTAGATACAAGAAATTATGCAGCAGTGTGGGCCGAGAATTTGCTCCCTTAACCCATTAAGGACCTGAGGCCGATTCTACAAAAAGTCTTCTAAATAAACAGTTTTTTGAAAAACCCTATTTTGCTACATCAGTGGTTTTCAAACCTTTTTATGTCAAGGACCCCCACAATTATATGTACAAGGAAACCAAACTCCAAATATTTTGTTCCAGGGACCCCCAGAAGCAAAGATTCTAGTTACAAATATTCGCTTTAAAACTATATACTGTATATTCAAAGATTTGCGCAAATGTTCATAATTTTTCAAAAATAGCAGATCTAGCTGCTATTTTTGAAATGTTTCGCTAGAGCTTGTAGATCTGCTATTTTTGAATTGCCAAAACAAATCTTAAAGTGACACAGATGCGTTCCCGGTCGTTTTGGGTTAAAATGCCTCACAGTATATATTGTCATTCATGTCCCATGACTGCAAATGACTTTAAAGGCAAAATGTATCAGCACGGTTACCGCGTCCCCCCTCATATGCATGGCATATATCTCAACAATTCACCGGTGGTGAAATGTCTTGGGTGCCACATATTCTGTCAGTCCTGTTGAATAAATACAAGTCCAAATGTCTCAGGGCTGTACATTGTCATTCATATAGAAATAATATGATTCCCCCCCCCCCGTCTCTTTTCTCTCCCCACACGGTTGGTGACCTCACGTGGAGCAGGACTGTTAACCTTTGGGTAGTGCGAGCTTTGAGGTGAGTGTAGCTCCAGTCTCTCACCTTGGCGTTCACCCCTCTGTAGCTGAAGCGGTGTAGGGCGAGGACTGTGAATCCTCTCAGCACTGTAGCGCCGTGCACGTGCATGTGTGAGTGACGGACTGAGAGAGAGAGAGAGAGAGAGAGAGAGAGTGTGTGTATGTGTGTGTGTGAGAGAGAGAGAGACAGAGAGAGAGAGAGAGTTTTTGTATGTGTGGACATACGGGTTGTCTGTATCCTGATGTGTGTATGTGCGTGTGTGCATGTGCATGTGTGCATGTGCATGTGCGTGCACACGCGAGAGTGTGTGTG
Organism: Gymnoscopelus microlampas; assembly: GCF_963454915.1. Classification (NCBI taxonomy): domain Eukaryota; kingdom Metazoa; phylum Chordata; class Actinopteri; order Myctophiformes; family Myctophidae; genus Gymnoscopelus; species Gymnoscopelus microlampas. The sequence goes on along the minus strand of NC_139940.1, from coordinate 32,125,393 downwards.
CATTGTGCATGTGTGCGAGCACGAGCGAGAGTGTGCGCGTGTGTGTGTGTGTGTGTGTGTGTGTGTAGCAGGAGGTGGAGGCTGTCCATCTGGGAGTAGACCCTGGGTGTTAAACACTGAGAAGCTGTAGGGGGAAAAAACCTCTGTCAGCCTGGAGGACACAGCACAGCCAGCACAGAGGTCACTGTGCGCACACACACACACACACACACACACACACACACACACACACACACACACACACACACACACACACACACACACACACACACACACACACACACACACACACACACACACACACACACTGTCTATTTTACACGCTTTCATGTCCACACATAGGGACGGTCTGTCTGTCTGTCTTTTTCTTTCACTTAATTCCCCCCCCCACTTAATTCTCTCTCTCTCTGTCTCTCTCTCTATGTCTCTCTCTCTGTCTGTCTGTCTCTATCTCTCTCTCTTTTCTCTCTCGCACACAAACGCACACACGCTCACACACACACACACACACACACACACACACACACACACACACACACACACACACACACACACACACACACACACACACACACACACACACAGAGAGAGACAATGGGTACATCAGCCACGTTGCCCTGCCAGCTGCCCCTCTCTTAGGGGTGGTATCCTGTCAGCCCTCTGCTGTGGGGTCATGAAAACAGCGTTCAGGGGGATCATCATGAAGCAGTTGAAACAGGGAACTGTTGACACATTAGGAGGAAGTAACACATTGAAGGAAAGAAGATCATCTCTCTCCTGTTTTCACTGCATAGAAGCAACGCAGTCACACTTAACCCATTAAGACCGGTAACGCATCTGTGTAATTTTTTAGATTTCTTTTGGCTATTGAAAAATAGCAGATATACAAGCTCATAGCGCGGCACCGAGTGCCGCGCTATGAGCTTGTATATCTGCTATTTTTTTTAACGTCGTGAAACTGTGTGCAAATCTTTGATATATATATTTTTAAAGCGAACATTTTTAACTCAAGTATTTGCTTCTGGGGGTCCCAGGAACAAAATATTTTGAGATGGGGGTCCGTGGCCAAATACATTTACTTTTGGTGGTCCTTGACATGAAAAAGTTTGAAAACCACTGATTATAGCAACATATTTTTTCAAAAAAGATTAGGATTTAGAAGATTTAGAAGATTTAGAAGACATTTGTAGAATCCCCAGAAGCCAAGATTTTTCAAAAATAGCAGATCTACAAGCTCATAGCGCGACACTTTTTGAATAGCCAAAGAAATCTAAAAATTACACTTAAATGCGTTCCTGGTCTTAATGGGTTAAACACACGAGCCAGGCATCCCTATTCTGGACATGACGGAATAGGTCAGCATTCTGCAAAAAATAGACGAGCATTTGATGAAAATAGCCGATCTACAAGCATGTAGATCGGCTTTTTTGGTGAAGACGTTTATTGGTGTATAGTTGAAAAAAGGAGGGGGCCAAATATAGAATCTTGGGGGACCCCAGTCAATTAAGTAGCTATGTATGGAACTTGGAAAGGAAGTTGAAAATAAAATAGCATATACCGGGAAAAACATTGACACTTACAGGACCATGTTATACTTTTACACATGTCTTTGTTCCTATAACTATTAAAAGTACAACATAATTGCTATGAGGTCAATTAAGAAATTATAATGATAAATTGTGTCATTTGTACTTCATTACAGAACAATTTAGGCCGTTTTGAATGACAGTAACTAGTACGAAATGCATTTAAATTGATACAAATCAATCAATCAATCAATCAAGTGTTTATTTAAACCAACATCAGCTACAAGTTCAGCAAATGTCGGACAAGGTGAGAATCTCCTTGCACCGCCGTGTAAATACTTTGTTACATTCCGATACCCGCCAAAAGACACTCATTAACCGGCGTTAACCGTATTGTGATTTGCATGGTGTGAACTGGTCAATGAGTACAGCACATAAAAATCTACCATTGTGACACCGGCAAATTTCAGTAGCGAAACTATATCAACGCTCGAGGCAAAGAAAGAGTAATGATTATGGTAAGAGACAGAAACCATAGCAGTTCACCAAGACACACGCACACACACACACACACACACACACACACACACACACACACACACACACACACACACACACACACACACACACACACACACACACACACACACACACACACGCACACACACACACAGGTTGTGACTTGTCATCCTGAGATGGCTTCATCCTCCCCATCCATTACTTGTACACCGTCCCTGTCACCTATAAATGGCCTCTGCATATTCACTGCAGGGGCTTACTAGTGCTTCCTGGGGGATAGGACACACACAGGCACACTCACATAAACACACACGCACACACACACACACACACACACACACACACACACACACACACACACACACACACACACACACACACACACACACACACGCACACACAGAAAGGTTGGGCCCAGACTTAGATTTACGGCCTGCGACTGTCACCTGTGACTTAGCTCCTCCGAAATTAGTCACAAATAGCATATTAGGGCCAGCTAATCAGGCACGCCTGAGCACTTGGGCTTTCTTTATGTGCTCATAAATGTGAGAGAGTATGTAGGTTGCCCTGAGGCCTTGAGGTGAATGATCACCGTGACCTCCACTGAACCGAACCAAACCCTCACATGCCTGATGCCTGCGATGTGAGGGTGTAGGGCTTGTTGTATGTGCAGGGACACTCCTAAATAATTAGTATACTAACACTGTAAATATCCTCAGTGTTTATTTAAGCCGTTCAATCCAGGTTATACGCGTCTGTGTCACTTTTAGAATCATTTCGGCCATTCAAAAATAGCAGATATACAAGCTCATAGCGCGGCACGGAGAGCCGCGCTATGAGCTTGTAGATCTGCTTTTTTTTTTATCGTGAAAATTTGTGTAAATCTTTGAATATGCTTTTTAAAGCGAATATTCGTAACTCAAATCTTTTCTTCTCGGGGTCCCTGGAATAAAATATTTACAAATGTTTAAAAAATATATATATTCAAAGATTTGCACACATTTTCAAGATTTTTTTCAAACATAGCAGATCTACAAGCTCATATCGTGGCACTCGGTGCCGCACGATGAGCTTGTAGATCTGCTATTTTTGAATAGCCCAAAGAAATCTTAAAATGACACGAGATGCGTTTCCGGTCTTAATGGATTAACTCTGAGAGTGAACCAAATGTAACCATATTGACCTGTTTGGGTCCATTTGGTTACATTTTGTTCACTCTCAAAGTTACAAATGGACAGATTAACACTGGGGATTTTGTCGTTTCATTATAGGCTTTGATAAACTAAAGAATGTTGCCTTGCTGCGTCATGATATTGCTCTTAATTCCCAGAGCTCTCTATGGCAGCCAGACTCAGCCAAAACGCACACGATCATAAAAAGTATTTCTAGATCCTTAGAGCTACAAATTCGTTCAAATCTTTGTTTACACATCTGGAGTGAATCTTGTGAGATTGGGTAATGTAATAGATTACTCAGCCGCGCGCCGCGTTAAGCGGGTAATCAGTAACGTGCGATGACATTTAGAGGGCATCTACCCAACAAGGCATGCTTAATCCATTGAGACCGGGGACGCATGTGTGTAATTTTTTTTTATTTCTTTGGCTATTCAAAAATAGCAGATCTACAAGCTCATAGCGCGGCACCGAGTGCCGCGCTACGAGCTTGTAGATCTGCTATTTTTGAGAAATCGTGAAAATGTGTGCAAATCTATGAATATATACTTTTTTAAAGCGAACATTTGTAACTGTCAAATGTCTCAACAAATGTCTTAATTGTTCTGAAAAAAAAACTGTTGTTGCTATATCAGTGGTGCTCCAACCTTTTCTTGTCAAGGACCCCCAAAATTATATGTTTTTGGCCGCCGACCCCCATCAAAATATGTTGTTCCAGCAGGGACCCCACAGAACTCAAAGATTTGAGTTCAAAATGTTTGCTTGAATTTTTTATTTTTTTTGCAAAAAGTATTTATTAAAAAATAGCAGTTCTCCAAGCGCGTAGGAGCTTGGAGATGTACTATTTTTGAATAGCCAACGTATAAAATAATGGCTAAATTGGTTACACAGGTGCGTTCCCGGTTTAAATGGGTTAATCCTCGCACGAAGAGACGGCGATGCATTTCAATGCGTGGTGTGGTTTGAGTCTCTGGGAGCAGGACTGTGTGTAGGACACTGGTATAACTTTGATGCTGCCAACGCGCCCTCATACCTTCATGAAATAGTAAAGCTATCTCCTGCCCCCCCTGACCCGAGTCTGTCGAATGAACAGAGGAGGGCAGGCAGGGTTAAGAAATGGAGAAAAAAAACAAAAAACGGATGTAGTGATGGAAGGAGAGTGAAAAAAAGGGAGGGAGGAGGGAAAGAGATGAGCAGAACAAAGGAAGGAAAGGGGTATTTTCTTTTCCTCTATAACCACTCTGGCCTCATCACCCCATCATCAGGGACAACGTACTGTATGTTTTTTCATATGACAGTGATCGCCCGTCGAATAAGATGATTCAGAAACTACTGTTGAACAGAGCCCAGATTCCTCTCTTAATTGACTTAGCATGGCCGCACTAAATCACTGTCTTCATTCAAGATAGCTGCCCAATAAATCCAGTTGATATCTCCCTCTCTCTCTCTCTCTCTCTCTGTCTCTCTGTCTGTCTCTCTCTCTCTCTCTCTCTCTCTCTCTCTCTCTCTCTCTCTCTCTCTCTGTGTCTCTGTCTGTCTCTCTCTCTGTCTGTGTGTCTGTCTGTCTGTCTGTCTGTCTGTCTGTCTGTCTGTCTCTCTCTCTCTCTCTCTGTCTCTCTTTCTCTCTCTGTCTCTCTGTCTGTCTGTCTGTCTGTCTGTCTGTCTCTCTCTCTCTCTCTCTCTGTCTCTCTGTCTCTCTTTCTCTCTGTCTGTCTCTCTCTCTGTCTGTCTGTCTGTCTGTCTGTCTGTCTGTCTGTCTGTCTGTCTGTCTGTCTCTCTCTCTCTCTCTCTCTCTCTCTGTCTCTCTGTCTCTCTTTCTCTCTGTCTGTCTCTCTCTCTCTCTCTGTCTCTCTGTCTGTCTCTCTGTGTCTCTCTCTCTCTCTCTCTCTCTCTCTCTCTCTCTCTCTCTCTCTCTCTCTCTCTCTCTCTCTCTCTCTCTCTCCTACTCTCTCTCTCTGTCTCTGTCTCTCTGTCTCTCTGTCTGGCTGTCTCTTCTCGCTACCCTCCCTCTCTCTCTCTCTCTCTGTCTCTCTCTCTCTCTCTCCCCCTTTCTGTCTCCTCTCGCTACCCTCTCTCTCTCTCTCTTTCTCTCCCATCTCCCTCTCCTTTGTGATTATCATCGAGAGGAGATGAATTTGAAATTTCAATCATAGAGGTGTTAAATATTGATGGGTCTTTCTTAAGCCGCTAACGAGGTCTCTGAGAGGACGAGGAGGAAAACGGGCCCTTCTGGTCGTCCAGACCCACACAGCCTCGTATAGCGGCTCAGCCCTATCTACAGGGAATCCCCAGCCAGGTCAAGAGGTCATTGTACCGAACCATAATCCACTAACTTTGAAGAGATCTTTTTTAATGTCCTGCCAAGGCTGTTCTCCTTAACCCGTTAAGACCGGGGACGCGTCTGTTGTGTCATTTTTTAGATTTCTTTGGGCTATTAAAAAATAGCAGATATACAAGCTCGTAGCGCGGCACAGAGTGCCGCGCTACGAGCTTGTAGATCTGCTATTTATTTATTTTTATCGTGAAAATGTGTGCAAATCTTTCGTTTGAAATCAAAAGAATTAAGCAAACATTTGTAACTCAAATCGTTTGCCTCTGGGGATTCTTTTTCATGTCAAGGACCCCCAAAATGATATGGATTTGGCCGTGGACTCCCATCTCAAAATATTTAGTTCCAGGGACCCCCCAGAAGCAAAGATTTGAGTTACAAATGTTAGCTTTAAAAATATATATATATTCAAAGATTTGCACTCATTTTCAAGATTTTTTCAGAAATAGCAGATATACAAGCTCATAGCGCGGCACTCGGTGCCGCGCTATGAGCTTGTATATCTGCTATTTTTTTAACAGCCAAATAAATCTAAAAATGACACACGGATGCATTCCCGGTCTTAAAGGGTTAACATCAGCTTTTACCGTCTCTTATCATATATTACCATAATACAGAGAGTGCCCACCAAAAAAAATGTTCTAATTATGCATTATGTAGAGCAGTCTTCAGCCGCTGTTTTAGATGTGTCATTTATAACGAGAGCAACGGTGGGGTGATTTGATATGATAATAGAACTCTTTTAACTGGGTCTCCGAGGCAGACCTCTTACAGTGTCAGAATTGATCAGTGTTGAAGCAGAATATAAGTGCCTCCAGGCCACCGTAGAAACCAAGGGCTGACTCGCTGTAGATAGTTCAATATGCTCCGACTATAAAAACAAGATGGGGCTTTTCTTTTATTATCATCGGCTGCTCGGAATGAACTCCTGCCCATCTAATCAAATGTTACGTACGTAGTAGAACAGGGTGGAGAGTGTTACATCTTACAAACGATGCCCCCCCGCCTAAAATAAGATTTGTCTGCAGCAGGTTCACGTTAATGGCTTGTTGGGCCTGAACTGAGACACCTTAAAGGAGACATCCGGGCATTTTAAGTGTTATCTTTGATGTGTAACGCTGGCTGCTTGTCTCTCTGCCTGGCAACACCAGGTTGCCAGGTTCGGAGAGAAACAAGCAACGAGCGTTAGCTCGTTCTGTTCTTAGCGGTTAGCTTGTCGGGACTTTCAGCACCTGTAAGGGTATCATGGGACTCCACAATGAGTGCTAGGAGAAAAAAAACAGACTTTGCATTTGTTAAAATAGGCGAATTTGGGCTATTCACGCGCCTCCTATTATGCCAACGGTGGGGGTCGACAGGGGGATTTGTGGAGTAACTCAATGGGCATTTCTACGTTGGCGAGTGATTTGCCACACATCAAAGATAACACTTAAAATGCGCGGATGTCTCCTTTAACACTGATGAATAGGAAGAGGAAAGCATATTGTTGCAGTCATTTATATAGTGTAGGATATTATGTAGTTTGCAGCATCTAATTTCCATGTGGTTGATACTTTATGGAACTTTGAAGGTAACACTTAATTGCATTTTGGCATCATATGGCATCCTCTTCCCATATGCACATATAGAGATTCCAGGTGAACCACGAAATTCAACAGTCAAAGCCCGCCAGGTTTTAAACTTTTCTACTCTCTCACATCAATTCTTTCTTTCTCTCTCACATCTATTCTCCTAGTCTGTGTCTCGACACACAGCCAGAATACAGAAGAAGAAAAAAAACAAATCCATATATAACTGCATCTAAAGGTGGGAACTTGGGAGTGCCATAGATGTCAGCGATGATAACACAATGAAAAGCATTTTGGAAGTATCTCCTACTGCCGCACTTAGTCTCTTGGCTGTGGTTTGATCAAGACGGAATAAGATGGTGACTTTTCAATTCCAGCCATAATTTGTTTCTATATTACATCTGTGGGACCGGAGCATGTGATGGAATTTTTCCTATCTGTGTATAGCCGAGGCGGCGGGGGGAAGCTGACGATGTCCTGTAATAGGTTATCACAAGCCATATCTTTTGCAAAATAGAAACCCAACACATGTACATCTGTGGCCTAGTGTCAGAGCCTTAACCCTTTAAGACCGGGAACGCATCTGGGTGTCATTTTTAGATTTTGTTGGGCTATTAAAAAATAGCAGATATACAAGCTCATAGCGCGGCTATGAGCTTGTAGATCTGCTATTTTTTGAAAATTCATGAAAAACTTTGAATATATATATTTTTAAGTGAACATTTGTAACTCAAATCTTTGCTTCTGGGGATTCTACAAATGTCTTCTAAATCCTAACAGTTTTTTTTTTTAAACTTATGTTTCTATAATATCAGTGGTTCTCAAACTTTTTCATGTCAAGGACCCCCAAAATTATATGTATTTGGTCGCGGACCCCCATCTAAAATATTTTGTTCCAGGGACCCCCAGAAGTGAAGATTTAAGTTACAAATGTTCGCTTTAAAAAATATATATATATTCAAATATTTGCACACATTTTCACGATTTTTCTAAAATAGCAGATCTACAAGCTCATATGAGCTTGTAGATCTGCTATTTTTGAATAGCCAAAGAAATCTAAAAATGACACACGGATGCGTTCCCGGTCTTAAAGAGTTAAATATACATCAGAAATGCATTAAATTTGCTGATTGCTATTCTTTTCCAACAGCGTGTCAAGCCCCAAATTTATTTTTGTTACGCAGACTCCCGATTACTTTGAATTACTTGTAGCCCGCGTCTTTGACAGTGAAGGCTTGAAGGGAGTGACAACATTATATTTATTTTTCTGTGTGTGTGTGTGTGTGTGTGTTTGCGGGCGGATATGTCAGTGTTTTCTCTTAGATTGTATGAGGGCCGTCAGCTGGAGCCAAAACCCCCTCATATTGTATGTAATTTATTGGACTCGCATAGTAGATACAACCGTCACCGAAACACTGATCAGATCTCCAGAGCATCGTTCGTTGTCTCTGTCAGGAAATGTAGTCGACACAAAGTAAAAGCTTTATTTGATTGTGTTTTCCTGGAAATATTGTTGTTTATTTTCCAGCGAGCCCCCACGGTGACCTAAAAAAAGCTACCGTGGCACTCAAAACTTACCACATAGGGTGTGGGGAGTACGTCCACCAACTTCTTAGAAGAGAGACTTTTCCTCAGAGACCTGTGTGAAGTGGGTTCCTATCAACATTAACAAAGGACCTCTTATTTGTGTAGATTCTTTTTCACACAGCAGCACAGACAAGATACCCACTGAGATAAGATATGTGAGAATGTAGACGGAGGGGATGGAGATGAAAAGAGAAAAGGAAAAATAAGTACAACCAGTTGAAAAAAAGAGACACGATAAGCAAGTTTCACAAACAAAGACTGGTGTTGGCCAATTTCCAGTAGACAAAGCTTTTGTAAGAGGAAGACCAGCTAATGATTATTTGGTTTCAAATCACAAACAATGCAGGGCCCTTTACACTGTATTCTTTTCCGTGTTTCTTTCTTTTTTTCTTCAAAAAAGAAAAAATTCGTCCATTCCCTAACAGAATGAAACGGCTTAACCCATTAAGACCGGGAACGCATCTGTGTCAATTTAAGACGTCTTTGGGCTATTCAAAAATAGCAGATCTACAAGCTCATAGCGCGGCACCGAGTGCCGCGCTACGAGCATGTAGATCTGCTATTTTTTCTTTTTTTAATCTGTGCAAATCTTTGAATATATATATATTTTTAAAGCGAACATTTGTAACTCAAATCTTTGCTTCTGGGGGATTCTACAAATGTCTTCTAAATCATAACAGTTTTTTTTTAAACTTATGTTGCTATAATATCAGTGGTTCCCAAACTTTTTTCATGTCAAGGACCCCCAAAATTATATGTATTTGGCCGCGGACCCCATCTCAAAATATTTTGTTCCAGGGACCCCCAGAAGCAAAGATTTGAGTAAAAACTGTATATATTTAAAGATTTGCATACATTTTCACGATTTTCCCACCCAAAAATAGCAGATCTACAAGCTTGTATATATGTTATTTTAGAAAAGCCCAAATAAATGGCACACAGGTGCGTTTCCCGGTCTTACTGGCTTAATGAGAGCCCCCTCTCGGACAGAGGCGTCAGAGTATCGACCTCTCTCCCGGGGGGCTGGAGGAGGAGGAGTGAACACTTTCGCGTGTTACTGTCTATAAATTTCTGCCGCTGACACGGAGGCCTATTTCATCAGGGGGCCGGGGTGACGTGCCCTTCGGATTGATGTCGTCCCGGCCCATTTGTCTGTTTTACACTCCTTAGCGTTCTTTGTGCTCCACTGGATGGGGCCGCCCCCTCTCTCCCCTGATTGGGTATTGACAACAAATCAAAGAGGGATAATATATGGTGATGTTTGCCAGTCTCCCAACAAGACAAGATAGTCGTGCGGCCGGTCCGGCTGGTTTACATGTGTTCTCCGTGAATGTCAGAGAGACTGTCGTATCGATTCCCCAGCGGACAAAGAGTCATTCTTTTTTCAAGGGGCCAATACCTAGTTTAGTTAACCCATTCAAACCGGGAACGTATCTCGGTTTTTAGATTTCTTTGCTTATTAAAAAATAGCAGATATACAAGCTCGTAGCACGGCACCGAGTGCTGCGCTATGAGCTTGTAGATCTGCTATTTATTTTTTTATCATGAAAATTTGCACGAATCTTTGAATATATATAGTTTTTTTAAAGCGAACATTTGTAACTCAAATCTTTACTTCTGAGGGATTCTACAAATGTCTTCTAAATCTCAGTTGTTGTTTTTTTTAAACTTATGTTGCTTTAATATCAGTGGTGCTTAACCTTTTTCCATGTCAAGGACCACCCAAAATTATATATTTAGCCGCGGACCCCCATCTCAAAATATTTTGTTCCAGGGACCCCCCAGAAGCAAAGATTTGAGTTAAAGATATTTGCTTAAAGAAATATATATATATTCAAAGATATGGACACATTTTCACGATTTTTCAAAAAATAGCAGATCTACAAGCTCGTATGAGCTTGTAGATCTGCTATTTTTGAGTCGCCCAAAGAAATCTTGAAAATGACACACGGATGCGTTCCCGGTCTTAATGGGTTAAAAGTGTCACAGTGACGAGGGTTTGTGGGGGGGGGGGGGGTGTGGTAGAATTAAGCCATACTCGACATGCAATGAAAGACCCCCTTGAGTGGAGGGAGGAGGGGGGGGGGCTCTCTTCATGACTTAAGTAATAGACTGGGAATGCAATTATTGCTTAGCCCCTCAGAAATTCCTTTGCTCGTGGAGGTAATGTGTATATCAGAAAAGTTTGTTTTTGGCCCCCGAGGCGTACTCAATAAATGAACGTAACAGCACGCCCCCCCTGCTCCCTCTCAGACAAACACAGATGGAGACAAAGACACACACACACACACACACACACACACACACACACACACACACACACACACACACACACACACACACACACACACACACACACACACAGAGAGAGTCGCTGAGTATCTTTTGAAATGGGTTTTGTATTGATTTTTGTAACTACCCTGTTAGATGACGTTGTGCCTTGGCGTGTCATTTCTAGATGGCCCTGCCCCGAGCAGGTCATTGAGGTGCTAACTGTCATTTGGAGGGACAGAAAAGCAATCATAGCTTTTTCATTACTTACTGTTTTCCCTCCCTCCCCGCCCTCCCCGTGCGCGCCCTCACTCTCTCTTTTACCCCCAGTCGTGGGGATCGCTTGACATATTATGGCTTCTGTGATTTAACTGCACTCTTAAATTAAGTGCTGGAATATCAAGGTGTAGCTTTAGAAAAAATAAACTCTGTGTCGAGGGATCAAATACCCTGGAGGTCAGAGTCATGAACTTGTAGCGTTGCACTCATCAATTTCAAACTTGTATGGGCTTGTTTCTGCTCTCAGTGTACAGAGGAGCAGGAGGTTGCAGTCAGTGTTGGTTATATGGTGTGGTTTGTATGGTGCTGCTATCCCCCATGGTCCCAGTGCAGGGAGACACTTCTCTAATTCTAGCGATATGTAATCACGCACACGCACACACACACACACACACGCACACACACACACACACACACACACACACACACACACACACACACACACACACACACACACACACACACACACACCCCACACCATGTGGTGGATCTTCACAGAGGTCAAATAGGTGGCCAAGGTTGCCTTTAATTGTCTTTTTGTTTTCATGTCAGCGTTGGAATAGATTCCTAATATCAACAGAGGATAATGGTGTGTGTGTGTACGTATGTTTGTGTCACACACACACACACACACACACACACACACACACACACACACACACACACACACACACACACACACAGAGAGAGAATAATATTGTGATTGTGATTCATTTTTTGATTTCATCCTTTTTAAGTTAAGCTGTTTGCTGTTTATATGTATAACTACCACAACAATAGATACTGTGAACATAAATTGATATTTAAAGGACCATACTGGTGCATTGAAAACTATTCGCATACATTAGAAAGAAATGGAAACCAATGGCTTCGTGGAATGTCAAGAAAACAGAAATTAGTCAACAGTAGAGTAAAGTATATAGTATGACTTCTAGACAGTGAGCTAATTAAGTATGAAAACACATTGGTCCTTTTAGTATAGATTTATGGGTGAAATTAATATTGTACTATATTTGATTAATGGAACAAACACTAGAATACTTTGGTCCATTTTGGACCCACCTCAATTTTACATAATTAATTACAGTCTCTGCGTTTGTTCATTTTGCGATTTCGATAATGTTTCGATTAAATGCTCAGCACTAGTCAATATGTAGCATCCTCGTGTCTCATGAATGTAAAAAAACACCCCAAATAAATCAAAAACAAAGTAACAAACGAGACATGAATGCAGAGCACAAGCCCAGTAAAGATCTCCTCACTGCAGGTCTTTAACAGTCTGCCATGATCTCAGGATGAACGAGAGCTTTTATATATTGATGCAAACCCTCTGTCCTGTCATGTGAGATTACCACATTTGCATTGAGGGCTCGCGATGCTTCGGGTTTTTCTATCATCGGTACCGGGGGGGTGGAGGGGGGGGTTACTGTGTATGTGTATGGGCACCAGCTGCCTCAGAACACACGTCTTGATAGAGACAATAGAGGAAAAGGAAGGACGAGATCAAAGGCGAGTGATGTGTACCAGTTACCGCGCACGCTGCTGCGTGGCGAGGGCTCTCGTTTGGTTTTAACCCGTTAAGACCGGGAAACGCATCCGTGTGTCATCTTTGGCTATTCAAAAATAGCAGATGTACAAGCTGCTATTTTTTTTTTAAATCGTGAAACTCTTTGCAAATCTTTGAATATATATTTCTTTTAAAGCGAATATTTGTAACTCAAATCTTTGCTTCTGGGGATTCTACAAATGTCTTCTAAATCCTATTTTTTTGTTGTTGAAAAAACGTATGTTTCTATAACCAGTGGTTCTCAAACTTTTTCATGTCAAGGACCCCCCCAAATGATATGTATTTGGCCGCGAAGACCCCCATCTCAAAATATGTTGTTCCAGGGACCCCCTAGAGGCAAAGATTTGGGTTAAAAAAATGTCGCTTTAAAAAAAAAAAAAGCCATCTTTCAAAAAATAGCAGATCTACGAGCTCATAGCGCGGCACTCGGTGCCGCGCTATGAGCTTGTATATCTGCTATTAGCCCAAAGTATAAAACAATTACACAGAGGCGTTCCCGCCGGGTCTTAAAGGGTTAATCAATGAGCCTGCTCAATGCCGTGGCCTCGCATTGACTCCCGTCTCTTTAGAGGGAACTTAATCACCTGGGCCATTTTGAACCCACGAGGGCAAAGAAGGAGGGAGGAGGGTGAGGGCGGTGATGTCACCGCTTGCTTCCTTGGGTTACAGTAAAGAGCTGGTGGAAGCAGGCCAGGGGGAAATGGTCACCAAAGTGTGATTGGTGCAAAAACCTCTTTCATTTACTTTAGCCCTCCGAAAGTTCATTTGTTCTGAGTGTATACGGGTTGGAGAGAAAAGGCATCCGTTTTATTCATACAGTGTTGTTTTCAGGGGGGGGATTTATTACAAATACATGCAGCCCGCCCGCTCCTGGTTTATGGATGATGATGACGACGGTCCCAAGCTGTGAATCGTTGGACAAATCCATCATCTTTGTTTGATTTGGGGGAAAGAACTGATGAGAAGACGACTTCTCTAAAAAGGTCCAAAGTAAAACTTGTTGACTGACTACACACGCTGCACTCAGTAGCGTGTTAATAGATCTGCTATTAGAGTATAAAATTAGGCTATACACAGGGAAATATGGGTTGTTAACGCATCTGTGTAACCACTTTAACCATTATTTTATACTTTTGGATATAAAAAAATAGCAGATATACAAGCTCATAGTGTCCGCTGCCAAATACATATCATTTGGGGCAATCTGGGAACCCATCGCCAAATAAAAAGGAAAAACAGCGCCCTCTGCTGTTTTTTACTTATTCTCTTGGCTCTGGGACAAGCTCAACGGAGCACCCGTGCGCACGGAAACCAGGGTTTTTGGTCTGCCTTCAGCCTTTCCCTTCCGGTGGTGTGACTATGTTTTCATTCCCACTAACAATATTTCTACACTAACACCACTTCTCCCAGAGAACATGGATGGTTTTGGTTATAAGCCCACTTGTTTCTATGCTGAAAGAGCAATTTAAAATGTTACAAACTTTCCGTGGTCTTGTCGGCTTCGAGGACGCTATTGTTAAATGAGTTTCGGATTGTTTCTAGTGGGGAAGGAAAGGCACACACGTAAATCCCGGCCACTACATTTGATTGGGTAAAGCGCGTGGCCTGCTTCCTGATCTGATAGCACGCCCACTTTTAACCAATGCGCACGGGTTGTCAACACGGCTACCGACAGATTCAAACGCGAAGCAGAATCTGTTCTTGAGAGATTACATTTTGGGTGGTCCTTGACATGAAAACGTTTGAGAGCCACTGATATAGCAACATACGTGTGTTCAGAAAACTGTTTTAGAAGACATTAAGTAGAATCCATCATCATCTTGTTTGATTTGGGGGAAATAACTGATGAGAAGACGACGTCTCCAAAAAGGCCTAAAGTTAAACCTGTGTCTGACTAACACACTGCACTCAGTAGGCGTGTTACATAGGTCACCTTCCCGGCGTAGCTATACGCACTTATTTATGAGCGGAAGAATGGGAGAGTGTAAGGGAGAGGAGGAACAAAGAGATCATCACACCATCAGCGTGCATCTCCTCCTCTTCCAGCCTCCTCCTCCTCCTCCTCCCCCCGCCCACCAAAATATTGTTCTTGTTATAGACGTCCACTAGTGGGAAAAAGAGAGAATTGCACTGTCAGATTCATAATGTCATTAACGGGGCTAGGCATAAGGTTAGGCTTTTTACATCATATGCTCAATGTGACCCCATTACTCTCCATCAAGTCATCCATCCTAGACGTCCCGGGGACTAGGGGTCTGTGGCCCCGCGGAACCCCCCCGAACGCCTTCCACAAGCTCTGCCGCTGACGCCTGCATGCCATACGCCCCAATACCCCACCCCACCCCACCCCACCCACTCGCAAACGCATGCACGCCACACACACACACACACACACACACACACACACACACACACACGCACATGTATGCACGCACGCACGCCCCGACACACACGCACACACATGTTTGTATTACTATGCTTGTGAGGACATCAACATGTTAGGAAGCCGATTTTATGATTGATTTATGATTTCTTTTGGGTCATTTTTAACCGCAAGTCTAAATCCGGAAAATAGCCGATCTACAAGCTCACAACGTGTCGCAGCGTTTGACATCGCCGCACAACTACGTATGAAATAGGGGAAACTCTTACAACCCCGACCCCTAAACCTAACCTCTAAATGTCTAATCCTAAACCCAACCGGAATCTCTTTCTAATTGTAAACGAAAAAATCTATCTCAACCATAAAACAACCATTTTTCTCGTGAGGACCAGGAAGATTCTACTATATTTGTGTGGACGTTTGGCCCTCACAAGTATAGTAACACACACACACACACACACACGCACACGCACACATTTCCTGCTTTCGCTGCCATGGCACATCCACAAACGGCATAGACACTCAACTCAGCCCCGGCATGCACTTAACATACTCACACACACACACCACCACCACCAGCACCAGCAGCTAGCACACATACATACATACAGACACACACACACACACACACACACACACACACGCAGAAACACACGCACGTGCCCGCTCACCACCCTGCCTGTCCGGCATGCCACGAGAGGATTGCTCTCCATTCCACCGAAGGTGTTATGGGCTGTTATCAGCAAGACCATTCCATGGATGGCTGCCCTAATTGAGAATAATGAGGGTCACATTGAACATATGGTCGCTGTTGTGTCCCCTTTCCCCCCCTTCTTCTCTCCTTCTCTCTCTCCCTCGCTCTCTCTCTCTGTCTCTCTCTCTCTCTCTCGCTCTCTCACAAAAGGTTCAGACAAACTCTTAGCCAAGCAATAGAGAGAGAGAGAGAGAGAATCTACAAAGGGCATCGCTGAAGTTTCTCCTTTCGTGAGTTGATGTCCACACACTCAGCGGGTAGAAGGGCGGTGACTCAGTCAAGTCAGTGGGAAGCAGAATGCTAACCCCTCTGAGACAAGAGGCGGTGGACTCACTGGCCTAAGCATTGTGCTGATATCAAGATCCTTTGTTCCACGGGGCGAATATATGGGCATGTGCGCTCTCTCTCTCTCTCTCTCTCTCTCTCTCTCTCTCTCTCTCTCTCTCTCTCTCTCTCTCTCTCTCTCTCTCTCTCTCTCTCTCTCTCTCTCTCTCTCTCTCTCTCTCTCTCTCTCTCTCTCCTCTCATTTACCACAGCCCTCACTTTGTCATTGAGAGTTGAAGAATGGAAGCGCCAGCAAAATTCTAGCATCACTCACACACACACACACACACACACACACACACACACACACACACACACACACACACACACACACACACACACACACACACACACACACACACACACACACACACACACACACACAGCACAGACAGACGGTCCTCTCTGACCATAGAGAGGACCAGAGTTACAGTGCACAGTAGACTTACTTGCGTGCGGGTGATGGGTGTGGCACAGTGACATGTTGTGAGTTTGTAGATCTGCTGTTATAGTATACATCTTGGCTATACACAGGGAAATATGGGTTGTTAATATAACTCTGAGACCTGTAAGGATCGATTGATTGATTGAATACTTTATTAACAGTTTGCAAAGACAAGCACAGGGAAGTACAGTTCAATACAAGGTCTGCTAAGAGGATTTTAAACCCAAGAAAGCACTATGGCTTCTTTCCATTGGGGTTCTTTGTACTCAATTCATCAAAACATTTAATGACAGACACATATACACTACTATGCAAAAACATAATTTCAACGGATAGAAATAAAATAATATGTACAGGGGCCAGTTCCGAATCGCAGCCACCTGTAAGTGCTCTTTTAGAGCGGTTTTGAAGGAGAGTAAGGATTCACATGTTTTTATAACTGTTAGTAGGGCATTCCACATTTTTGTGGCATAGCAGTAGAACTAATCTAATCCCTTGTTAGGGCCAAATTTGTGTTGAACGTGATTTGAGATCCATTTTTATTTATTAGTTTTTGTAAAAGGGGAAGAAAAAAAAAAGAAATACATTGTGTGGTTTGACCCAGTGTCAAAATGCAGCCTCTGCTGCCTTTTTTTTCTTCTTCTTTTTTTCACATGTGGGACAGAGCAGGAGGAAGGATATGATTCAGTGTGCGGATTAAATGTGAACGTCAGTTGGAGTTGGGGACTAAGTTTACAGTTCTCCAAAGCAGTTATGTGATCTGGTCGGATTTCAGGATAAATCTTAGTAGCCTGCCACTATCATGTCATGTCTTTCGTCATTCAATATGTCTGTCGAGGAGATATCTAATGTACACACAGTTAAAAAAGAAAATCTGGCCAACTTGTGTGCTGCAGCACCGGTGGATTCATGTCCCAGGCTCTGAGCACTTTATCAAACATGGACTCATGGTGAAATAGAAGTCCTGGTTGCTGCTGTTCCTGGCAATAACGCGGGGCTGAAAAACAGACAAGACAAATTCATCTGCTGTGAAAACTCACACTTCCATTCTTTCCACCACCGGTGTGTTATTGCCTGCCCCTCCCCTGTGTTAGTAATTGCAGTCCCACTATCTTTAACAGTCTAATATTTTCCGAGAGAAGATATCAGTTCTATAACACTACTGGATCTATCGATGTGCAGTTCCAAGACGATGTAGCTCAACGTCAAACTGACACCTGTCACAACAGCAGTTTTCTTTTTTCACAAACTATCAAAATGACACAACCAAGCAACAGTATCTTCAAACTAACATTCGTTAAATCTGATAAACAATCGACTGCTTTATCCTCTGTGACGCACCCCGTCGTTCAAATGTCCTTTAAGAGGAAGTGCATTTCTCATGACATACATCTCTGTTTACACAGGCGTCATGCTGATTGGATTTAGATGAGCCAGTAAGGAGGGCTTTATGGGCCCCCCAATAAAACTGTCAATTGATTTGCTGGCATCTCAGTTACTTGTGTGTAACGTCCTTAGGAGGGCAGGATTTATGATATCTATGACCCAGTTGCATTGTCACTTTGCCACGTAGCCCAGGGATCCCAGACATGGGGCTCAGGTTTCATATAGAGGACAGGTGTAGGGGTTTGACGTCTGATGATATGTGCAACATATGTGTGGATGGTGTTGAGACACATGTCTTCATGTAGCCTGACATACCGGATTGTTATAGTATATAATCCAAGCATTGACATGCACTGTATGTGCAGCACATGTAGGGGTATGCTTATATGCTATATAGTGCTGCAACTATTGAATATTTTCTTAGTGATTATTACATGAAAATATTATTGCATGAATTTATTTTTCGTCATATTTTTTCATTTTCAGTATATCTTTACAAAGCGTGGGATAGGAGGAGAAGGGTGACTTATAGATGAACTTTCTTTTTTTAAACTTGTGATGTCAACAAGATAATCAGGTTGTATTATGAGTTGCTGGCTGGGTATACACTGGAATGTTTGTTTGTTTATACTTTTTATTTATTTATGTGTCTGACAATCTCATGTGGGATGGGTCAAGAAGTTGTCTGGACACGGAAGTAAAATATTCATTCATTACTTTTGTTTTGATTAATCGAAAAATAAAGAAGTATGGCCATTTTATACATATCAATGAATCGATGCAACAAATATATAATATATTTTTTTATAATAGACTAAATCGATTATCCTGATGAACCACTTAAGCGTTATTTTATGCTTGTTTTTAAATGATGTTAGTGATAGTGATTTGATTAAAATACATATTTTTTTAATATATATTCATTGTTGCACCCATACTATGCTATGGTAATATGTTGCCATGCACTGTGGAAGGAGGACAAATTGCCTGTATGGGCGTACATTACAGTATGTGAATCAAAAACCTTTACAATTATTAAACAAAAGAAAAGAAAAGAAAAAAATCAGCATGTGGTGATGTTACTGTAGGCTATATACTGTAGGTTATTGTAAAGCAGCACATTACATACTTGGGCATTACACGAATTGGATGATATCCAACCCTTATTGTTGTAGATGCTGATTATCGTCTTGCTGTGACAATGGAAATGTCAAGGTTATTGTGCACAATGCAACCAGAGGGTATTTCTTGTAAGACCATCCCGATGATGCAATGCCACGATATCAGTGTTATAGCCGTTTGTTTCACCTCACCCTGTCTGATTCTCTTTGCTATATTCTCAACACCTGACCTCTGCATCACCAGTGGATATTTAGACTTTTAACCCATTAACACCTGAGATACGATTCTACAAATTATCTACCAAATCCCAACAGTTTTCTGAAACACTTATGTTGCTATAATATCAGTGGCGCTCAAACTTTTTCATGTCAAGGACCCTCAAAATGATATGTATTTGGCCGCGGACCCCCATCTGAAAATATTTTGTTCCAGGGACCCCCCCAGAAGCAAAGATTCGAGTAAAAAAATGTTTGCTTTAAAAAAATATATATATTCAAAGATTTGCACACATTTTCACGATTTTTCAAAAATAGCAGATCTACAAGCTCGTAGCGCGGCACTCGGTGCCGCGCTACGAGCTTGTAGATCTGCTATTTTTGAATAGCCAAAGTATAAAACAACGGTTTAAGTGGTTACATCGGTGCGTTCCCGGTCTTAACGGCTTAAACATACATACTTGTATCGTTTTCCAAATGGCAGATCCGTCCCCCCACACACACACACACACACACACACACACACACACACACACACACACACACACACACACACACACACAGAGAGAAACACACAAAGTCGCCAAAACAACATTGTGTCATAAGATAAATGCAGCCACTCAATTCGTAAAATATTGCTACTGTACATTATAGGGGCTCTGTTGAGGAAATTCTGTCTTCATTTGTTTGACCGATGAAGAATAAATGTCCGCGCCGCCCCCCCCGGACCCAAGTGCAAGAGGAGCCCACAGCCGTTGACATTTCTCCACTTTTAAGACACAATGAAATCTGAATATTGCCTCAGCTGAGCGCAGGGCCCGCAGGGAAATAATCCGGAGGTCTCTGAATAGTCCCTAATTGAATTGTCTTTTTTTTTTACTAAATAGAGTTTGCTCTAATGCGTACTCTCATCGGAGAATATGACAGCCGGCGATGGGGTTCTCTCATATCTGCCTAAAAGAGCCCCCCGATCCACGCGCGCCTATTAACTGTATTACCCCACAAACCAATATCCCTGCCTAAACCCATTACCCTGAAACCCATTGTGTATTTTTGTCACTACATCTTTGCTCAAAATCCGAATCACGCCGTGATGGATGCTTAACCCTTTGAGACCGGGAATGGCGTCCTGTTGTGTGTCATTTGTTTAGATTTCTTTTGGGCTATTCAAAAAATAGCAGATATACAAGCTCGTAGCGCGGCACCGAGTGCCGCGCTATGAGCTTGTAGATCTGCTATTTTTGTACAGTATTTTAAGTCGTGAAAATTATTTTGTGTAAATCTTTGAATAATATATATTTTTAAAGCGATTTTTTTTAACTCAAATCTTTGCTTCTGGGGGTCCCTAGAACAATATATTTTGAGTTGGGGGTCCGCGGCCAAATACATATCATTTTGGGTGGTCCTTGACAGGAAAAAAGTTTGAGGACCACTGATATTATAGCAACATAAGTTTAAAAAAAACAATTGTTGTTTAGAAGGCATTTGTAGAATCCCCAGAAGCAAAGATTTTAGTTACAAATGTTCGCTTTAATAATATATATTCAAAGGTTTGCACGCATTTTCACGATTTAAAAAAAAATAGCAGATCTACAAGCTCATAGCGCGGCACTCGGTGCCGCGCTATGAGCTTGTATATCTGCTATTTTTGAATAGCCCAAAGAAATCCCCCCCAAAAAATGACACACAGATGCGTTCCCGGTCGTAATGGCTTAACAAGGCTACACTTTTATCACATATTCTCTGACCTTCAACAAATTGCTTTGCAAGTTTGCCTCCATGATTAATGCTACACCGCTCGCTATCTTCAACAAAGGATTCAGGGGGTACAGAGGGGGGGTCGTGTAAGACCCACTGTTTTACTTTCTCCACGCTAGTAGAACCCTAACCTTCATATGAACCCTCGCCATCAGTCAGTATTTGTTTCCAGAAGGTACAATGTTACCCAGTAGGTCTCCTATACGGTGCGACGGGCGGCTGAGTCGACTTGGAAAATAGTAAAAGATAATTTGGTAATTTAGAGAAAGTTGAACGTAAACAAATGTGCACATATATACTCCCCAGATGAGGAATGTCAGCTTTCCAGGCAGGCCTTGACAAGGCGCAGGTTAACCCATTAAAGACCCGGGAACACGCATCTGTGTAACCACTTCAACCATTATTTCATGCTTTGGTGCTATGTGAGCTTGTAGATCTGCTGTTTTTGAAAAGTCTTGAAACTTTGTGCAAATCTTTGAATATATATATATATTTTAAGGCAAACTTTTGTAACCAAAATCTTTGCATCTGGCGGGGTCCCTGGAACAAAAATATTTTGAGATGGGGGTCCGCAGCCAAATAAAATAAAGAAAAAAATGTCTAAATCCTAACAGTATGTTGCTATATCAGTGGTGTTTCAACTTTTGCGACCCCCAAAATTATATGTATTTGGCCGTGGACCCCCATCTCAAAATATTTTGTTCCAGGAACCCCCTAGAAGCAAATATTGGAGTTAAAAATGTTCGCTTTAAAACTTTTTTTTATATATTCAAAGATTTGCCCAAAAAATAGCAGATCTAAAAGCTCATAGTTCATAAAAATAGCAGATATACAAGCTCCTAGTGCCGCACTATGAGCTTGTATATCTGCTATTTTTGAATAGCCCAAAGAAATCTTAAAATAACACAGCCGCGTTCCCGGTCTTAATGGGTTAAATACCTGTGTTGTTTCTGGAAACAGCGCAGTACTTGTAAAAAGTTCATAGAAATGATAAATCTTTACCCCACCCCCCCCCCCCCCCCCCCCCCGCCCCCACCCCCCCCACCCCCCCCCACCCCACCGCCTGCACTCCACTGTTTCCATCCTCCTGAGAGCCAAGCTTCTCTCCAAAAGGTGTAAATCACTTTGGGCCGCAAAGCCCCCATACGATATCTAACGCAACGTAAAATATTGCAATATCTCAACCAAAGGAAAAACCCCGCCACTGTTTCAGCATAGCAGACGGCGCGGCTCATTTCTTAATCTAATACATTTATATCAGGATGTCTGTGATTTTCTTGTTAGTAGAAGTTATACGGCTTTTGAGCATAAAGAGGAAAGCCAAATATTTCACTCTAGGTACTAAAATGTTGGCGTTTGCACCGGAGATGAAGACCGGTGATGTCTTGCTTAGGGACGTAAAATGGTGTTAATGTGTCACTAGACATGACGGATAATGGACCCCCCTTTTGGGACCCACGGAGTTGAAAAGCATAGTGTACATGGGTAACGGTATTAGCTCTTTGTCTACACGTTAAATTCTTCTTGTATGTAAAAATTGTATGTAAAAATGCATCCATACAGGTCGATTTTCTGGACCTGGAAGTCCAGGAATTAAATGTACATTTTAAAGGGATAGTTCACCCCCAAAATGACTTTTTTTTCCTTTCGATTATTCCCCCCATGGAGACTTGAATTCATGGATATTTTTTAGTTTTTGTCGCATTCCTAAGCCAATAATTTGATGACCGGCAGCGGGTTCCCTTAGGAGACACAAAGAGACTCCTTTGTGTCTCCTACCGTAGCCGCTGCCTATACAGGTCCGCTGGTCATCAAATTATTGTCTTAGGAATGCGACGAAAACAAAAAGATATCCATGAATTCAAGTCTCCATGGGGTGAGACGGTGAGTAATCGAGAGAAACTTGGGTGAACTATCCCTTTAAGCCCTATACTTCATCAAATGACAAATAGTGAAAATAGCCGTTCTACAAGCTCACAACGTGTCACGTCACGACGCTTTGTGAGCTTTTAGATCGGCCATTTTCACTATTTTTGAAAGACAACAAATTGTGATAATTTCCCAAAACAGGGATGCCAGGGTTAATGTTTAAGAGCGTACAAATTACAGAACTGCTCTAAGAAATCGTGATTAGTTATGGTGCGCGCCGCGAAGCACATAATATGGTCATTAACAGACGATAGTAGCCGTTCTTTCAAAACACAGCAGGTTTTTCTCGCATTGGAACTTGCATACCGTGAGTATATATCTCCTCCTCTTTAGTTAGCTTTGGAGAGGTTTTCCCTTCCTCTTTATCAGAGAGTAGACCTGTGTGTTATCATGACTAATGCTGGAAATTCCTCCCCGAGATAAGTAAAGGAGCTTAGGATTACCCTCTTGACTGAACACCGGAGGACTGAGAGAGAGAGAGAGAGAGAGAGAGAGAGAGAGAGACACAGAGAGAGGGAAGGAAGCAAGTACAGAGGAAGAGAATCAAGTATGGGGGGGTGGGGCAGGTGGGGTGTGGGGGGGGGGGGGGGCGGTTGGGGTGTTCTCCTGACTCCTCTGTATATTTTCTCAGTCAGTGAGGCAACCTCACCATTAGTGTCAGACATTCAGATTATCCAACCAGCATAACCCTTTAAAGACCATGAGGTTCCGAGTTTTTGAAAAAAAACGTATGTTTCTATATCAGTGGTTCTCAAACCTTTTCATGTCAAGGACCCCCAAAATGATATGTATTTGGCCGCGGACCCCCATCTCAAAATATCTTGTTCCAGGGACCCCCCAAAAGCAAAGATTTGAGCTACAAATGTTCGCTTTAAAACAATATATATTCAAAGATTTGCACACATTTTCATGATTTCGCAAAAATAGCAGATCTACAAGCTCGTAGCGCGGCACTCAGTGCCGCGCTACGAGCTTGTAGATCTGCTATTTTTGAATAGCCCAAAGTGTAAAACAATGCTTTTTTTTTTAGCTAAAAGTAACACAGATGCGTTCCCGGTGTGAATGTGATAACAGGGATAAGTGGATTGATGAGGTGCTTCCATAGTCCCTGGCTGTTGCACAGGCAGGCAGAGAGGGTCCTCCTATACTCCTTGAGCACCTATTTCTCCTCCTAAGGAAGGGCCAGAAATAATGAGCTACTTAACCAGACCATTCACTGCATTTCTGTCATATTACAGCTCGCCTTGTTTGTTTATCCCAGACAGATCTATATTTCACTTTTTTTTTTAATTGAATTACTTTGATACCGGACTAAAAGCCCCTCAGCCTAATGACATGCCAATTACAATGAGGACCTACTTAGAATAAATATGAATATAATACAGTAATTTATTGCCTTAAACACAGTGGAGGGCCCTGGACTCCCATGACACCCATTGATTATTAATTGGTGCAGCTGGCCTTAAAGGGCAATTAAGGAGAGCAATTTAAGATCTTCATTGTGAAGTTAAATGCCATTTGTCAAAGAAATTGGGTTGCTCCTTACCTCCATAGCCCTAGATCAACTATGAAATCAAATAGATATTCTCTGACATAATGTATGCCACGCTTAACCCTTTGAGACCGGGAACGCACCTGTGTCATTTTTTTGATTTGTTTGTGCTGTTCAAAAAATGTCAGATCTACAAGCTCATGAGCTTGTAGATCTGATATTTTTGAAAAATCGTGAAATTGTGTGCAAATATTTGAATATATATTTATTAAAGCGAACATTTTTTGACTCTCTTACAACTTCCCTGGAACAAAATATTTTGACATGGGGGTCCACGGCCATATAATTTTTGAGAACCACTGATATTATAGCAAATGTTTTTTTCAAAAAATGGTTAGGATTTAGAACACATTTGTAGAACCCCCAGAAGCAAAGATTTGAGTTACAAATGTCCGCTTTAAAAATACATATATTCAAAGATTTGCACACATTTTTCATGATAAAAAAGAAATAGCAGATCTACAAGCTCATAGCGCGGCACTCGGTGCCGCGCTATGAGCTTGTAGATCTGCTATTTTTTAATAGCCCAAAGACAGATGCGTTCCCGGTCTTAATGGGTTAAGACATTGGCGTGGTCCCCCCTGTATTGAATACAGTTTATGATTTCTGATTTGATAGACCGCCATACTTTGGTTGGAAATGTTTGTGGTGCGGCATAGTGATTACCTTGTGGCAATCTATTTCGAGCACTCCGCTTGATGATGTCCGTGCATTTGCATTTCTTTGTCATTTGCATGGATATGGCCCTGACATCCATACGGGTAATGAATCCTCTCTCTCTCAATTTATTAATGGATCTGGGCCTTGCAGCTTGTCCAAATCCAGTAACATATGTTCTCTAAATATGCATTGATTTATCTTCGTCTCAGATAAATTATTCTCCTCAAAAAACAGCAAGTGTTTGCACTGGCTACTTAAGTAATGACCTGTCTACAGGCAAAGTATTTACTCTCCAAGCCATTCATAAACATAAGATATCGGCGGGCCCATATGGAAGAATGTCTAGCTCTTGTATTGGATGCAGATGTTTTTTTGTGCTTGCTCAAGCAATGTGGGAATTAGTTTGATATTTTCGGGACATTTAACCCGTTAGAACCGGGAACGCATCTGTGTTAACCACTTAAACCATTGTTACATAGTTTGGCTGTTCAAAAATAGCAGATATACAAGCTCATAGCGCGGCACCGAGTGCCGCGCTATGAGCTTGTAGATCTGCTATTTTTGAAAAATCGTGAAAATGTGTGCAAATCTTTGAATATATATTGTTTTAAAGCAAACATTTGCAACTCAAATCTTTGTTTCTGCAGGTCCCTGAAACTAAATATTTTGAGATGGGGGTCGGCGGCCAAATACATGTAATTTGGGAGGTCCTTGACATATAAAAGGTTTGAGAACCACTGATATAGTAACATACGTTTTTCAGAAAACTTAGGAAAATTAGGATTTAGAAGACATTTTGTGGAATCAGAACCTCTGGCCTTAATGGGTTAAGGTATCAGCTTATACAACTTGTCACTTTGGACTCTGCAGCTTAGCGGGGTTACAGTACACGAGGCCAAATACTATAAGATAATGCATATATTTACTGTGATGAATGAAGAGTGAAGAGCAATGATTGTTCCTTCTTCAGACATGTGGTGGTTAACCCATTAAGACCTATAAGGGGTGATTCTACAAAGAGGTCTTCTAAATCCTAATGGTGCGTTCACACGGTCAGATTAAAAGATACACGCTACCATTCATTTTCAATGGAAACCAACGACATGAAGATACAAAGATACATCCCACGTTTGTAGCTGTAGCTCTAGCGACAAAGACACAGAGCTACAAATTCAAGTTGAGCTGGGTTCAACTTCCAGATACAAAACTACAACTGTAGCTCCAATGTCCGCACGTTTGATGAGGTCAGCGACCTCGTTGAGCAACACAGATACAAAGCAACACATCGACAAAGATGCAGTGTATTTTTGTATCTTTGTATCTTTTAATCTGCCCATGTGAACGTACAATCACAGTCTAGCTAAAACGCCAGCAATCATTCTGGACTGACAGTCTTTATTGTCTCCGCCAGGCCGAAGGCATGGTGGAGAGTATGTTTTCGTTTGATTTTCTTTGGTTCCACCAAGCTAACATTGGTCAAGCTTCACGTGACACGTGACAATATGTTGAAAGGGTGTGCTTTGATTGGCTAGCGAGACGCATGACGAAATACATACCTATAAATAGGTGAATCACTTCGAAACATTGCATTGCATGTTTCGAAGTGACATCAGTGCCATCAGCCAAGCTAACATTTAGTCAGGAGATATTAGCAGAAAAAGTTCCAATCTTGGAATAAATTCCTTACCAAAAATCCACACCAATGTGGGTCTGCTGGCGGAGACTTGTGATCCGAGGAGCACATTTTCTAGTTCTCTTTTTCTTTTTTGCCAGAATATCATTAGCCTAACTGTCCATATCACTGCAGTTGGATGAAAAAAAAAATGAATACAAAAAATCAAAAGGTAGAAACATTTCTCTGTGATCAGAACCGGCACTTTTTTAGAGATTTCATGTAGGCTAATACTCGATTCCTTTGACAGGGAATATTAGAGTAGAGATTCCCCATACAAAGCATCTCCCGAGAGATCCACCTTGCCTCCCCATCCCTCGGATTCAGTGTAGAGTCTGTGTCATTCTCTATGTCATCATCATGATGAAATGCAGCTGTGTGGTGTAAAAGAAGAGATGGCACACATCAGTTAGTTTCACACATCTAAGCAAAGAGTAGCACCGAAACACTACAATTACAGCAGATGATCACTAGGTACCGTATATTCTCTCTTGACTAAAACGTTAAATGAGCAGAGGCATAATTGAAGTTGAATTGCTATTTATATTGCAGTTAACCCATTAAGACCGGGAACGCATCTGTGTGTCATTTTATAGATTTCTTTGGGCTATTCGAAAATAGCAGATATACAAGCGCATAGCGCGGCACCGAGTGCCGCGCTATGCGCTTGTAGATCTGCTATTTTTGGAACATCGTGAACAATTTTGTGCAAATCTTTGAATATATATATATATTTAAAGCGAGCATTTCTAACTAAAATGTTATTGCTTCAGGGGATTCTACAAATGTGTTCTAAATCAGTTTAAAACAGTTTTCTGAAACACTTATGTTGCTATAATATCAATGTCAGTGTCAAGGAGCCCCACAACGATATGTATTTGGCTGCGGACCCCCATCTCAATTCTTTTTTCGAGGGACCCCAGAAGCAAAGATTTGAGTAAAAAACAATTGCTTTATAGATATATATTAAAAGATTTGCAAAATAAAAACACGAATAAAAAAAAAGCAGATCTACAAGCTCATAGCGCGGCACTCGGTGCCGCGCTATGAGCTTGTATATCTGCTATTTTTGAATAGCCCAAAGTATAAAATATGGATAAAGTGGTTACACAGATGCGTCCCCCGGTCTTAAAGGGTTAAGGATGAGCTCAGAGAGAAACGGTCTGCTTTTTTGGGGCAACTTCAACAGCGGAGGCTTTGAAAAGTAAAGAACGGGAGTGGGCGGTTATGTCACGACCAGCCGAAACTGGAATTGAAGTGAATTTTTAGCTAAATCTTTTTTTTCTCATGGGGTAGAAATATGTCAGTGCCTCCTGTGTAAAGCTCAATGAGTAAAGTACGAGTAGAAGCACCGGGAACTGTCATTCACAGTGCTGTGAGATACGTTGGATAAAAGCATCCACGGAAAATGCTGTTATGTTGAACCCTCATTTCGTACTGTATCGTGACAGTACTGTCATGCCCACTCCTTTTCTCCTCTCTGGGAAGGAGAAGGGAAGAAGTGCACAGAGTGGATGCTATGCTCGTGACAAGCGCCATGACTGAGCTGAGGGCAACGGCGAAGTCCGCGTTACCCACTGTAGGAATAGCACGAGATTGACGGCTGCGCGCCCTGGACACAACTCATTCCCCGAAGCAGTTCATCACAACACAAATGACATATAATTGACTGGATGATGGACGACGGGATTAGATTTATGGGTTTAAACAAGGTCAAACATCACAGCCCCCCACCACCTGCTTAACCAGAACACGGTTCCCGCAAACAAGAGGAATCAGAATTATGTTTATGTATGGGTAATTCCCACATATGCAGCCTTGGGAAGGTTGTTAAGGACCGGTGTGATATCCCGTAGGTGTTGGGTTTAACAGCTGAGCCCTACAGGGGTCAAAAGACAAGGTCAGAGGAACATAGGAGAGATATCTGTTTACTGGCTGCTGGGGTTTGGAGCAAAGGAACAGCCATGTTCACTAACGTGTAAAAACCTAATATATCTAATTAAACCACTTTTATTGTTAATATTATAGATAATGCTAATACTATAACCATAAAATGAAGTGTAGTAGAACATATGATATTACCCTGTGAGCAAACCAACTGAAATTGTAAAATGTCACTGTGTGTGTGTGTGTGTGTGTGTGTGTGTGTGTGTGTGTGTGTGTGTGTGTGTGTGTGTGTGTGTGTGTGTGTGTGTGTGTGCGCGTGCGTGCGTGCGTGGGTGGGTGGGTTTATGTGTAAAATGTGTAGTTTATTTAGTTTAATTTCATTCCAGGAACGTGACTCATGTTCATACTGCTTCTATTAGCTCACTCAACCATGGGTTATGTTCAGTAATGTAGTCAGATGGAGGCCTTGAAACTGAACATTTGCGTGCCAGAGAATCCATAACGTTAAGACTGATTGAACTGTAAGGTAACGTGACGTTTCTGTAATTACTCTTCTTCACAGGTTCCTGAGATTCTCTTCTGGAATGTTTCTAATCAGCAGTCAAAACAATATCCACATTTAAATATTTTTTTGTGGGGGGTTTTCCACATTTAAACGTATCCACCTCAAACGCAAACTGCCATTGATTCCATCAATCATTTGGTCATGAACTCTACTCCAGGAGTCACACAGTTGAACGCCCGCCTCTTACACGAGGCACTTATTTCAAGAAAAATTGCAGCTACCAGGGGTTGTTTACGTTGCCAGTTACCTCACAAGGAATAAATTACCCATTTTAGAGGTTCCAAGTTCACTACTCCTGTGACGAAACAGGAGAAGTTTACTATTTATAGAAGTTAAGTGGTTAACTTTTATATGCACCTTGGTAGATTTTTTCACAGTTCGTCTCCTTCATCCTCCATGGCTCGAGGACAAGGGAGCTGTTAAGAGTTGAGAGCCAATAAAATTCTTATTGCTGCTATCTTTAACATGCTGTGAACGACCCGAGTCTTAAACAAACTACAGACTGCACCAGAAGAATGATTAACTCTTGTATTTATTATGCTCACTCTGTAAAGCCAGCAGACCTCCTCTTTTTCCAAGTGGTTTAATTTTATTTATAACACATAAATTATGTCCCGAGCCCTGGCTGATACCTCAACAGTCAACAAGGGTATTATAGGCGTTTTGCAAGGGTTGCTGATTTAGTAGGAAACATGACTTTATCATCAGCTGGAGAGAGAGGTTGTTTTACTAAGTTCACCTTTTTGTGAATCTATCCCCGTTTAGGTTCAATAATAAACGGTCTGGAACAGTCAAAGAAGGCTAATGTTGTCACTGTAATATTGAATGAATGAATGGTCAGCAGCAACTTCTTTATACAGAACTTTGGCTATTCAAAAATAGCAGATATACAAGCTTGTACAAATATGCAATTTCTTGAAAAATCATGTAAATTTTGCAAAAGTCTTTTGCTCTTTTCTCTTTTTGTAGATGGGGATCCGCAGCCAAATACATATCATTTTGGGGGTCCTTGACGTGAAAGAGTTTGAGCACCACTGACATAGAAACATACGTTGATGTATACTTGACTTGACTGAAAATAACCAATGTACAAACTTGTAGATCTGCAGAAAGCTTGTACATGTGCAGTTTTGGGTGCGCGACGTGGCACACAGCCCGAGTATAGCTCAGGCGTAAGGCCCCATAGTTTGAAGGACAGTGGGAAACGAGGCATTACGTGGGGAGTACGCACTGAGGCGTAAGGGTAAGACGGGGTAAGATATACAAATACTGAAGTCGAGTGCAGTTTTCCCTCTTTAAGTCCTCCTTCATCTTTGTTCCGCCCTGCCTTCTTCTCAGCTTCCAGTCTGTCACAGTGAGAGGGCATAATGGGCCTGAGAAGATCAACCCATCTAAAGTGGGATTGGGAACCTTTCACCTCCAAGAAATCCAAGCAGGGGGAAGCTTCAGGGCCTATAAATGCTCACGAGTCCTCATTTTCCACCGGGTGCTAATACCTCTGCCTTACACAGTGAAATCCTGAGTGTCAATTCAACTCGGAGAGTGTAGTCCAGTAATTCTAGCAAAAAAATCCACTCAGGTTGGACCAAATTGTATTATTTTGTTTCTCAACTGATTTTGACTGGAAATTAGGTCTACTAGCCAGGATAAAAAATCTACCCTGATCTGCTCACTGCTAGTACCCCAAATTTGCCTTAATCCAAGATGGCCGCCACCACAGGTACCGTATGCCAAATATATGCATATCTTCCAAACTATTAGGGCTATAAATGCAAACAAAGTGTCCAATCATATGATTTTCAGACCAAGGAGTTCATTTATTATGGTATTATTTGTCCATATGAGACCTAAAGTGTCTAATCCTATGTTTTTCAGGTCAAGGAGTTCATTTATTATGGTATTATTTGTCCATATGTGACCTATTTGCAGATCATTGCAATCAAACTATAAATTCTGTGCAATATTATATTATTCTAGTTCATTCAGTCTTATTTGTAATCTACAGCTAACCCCATATCTGTTCAACATTGCTGGCAGTAGCCTAGTACTGAGCCAATTGATCGCCATGGCAACCCCAGCCTAGGCCTAATTAGGTGAATTCCCTACACCTGAAAAATCCCTTGGAGTCAGTCTCCACTCACCACATTCACACTGCAGCCACTCACACACACAATCATTCCCCACAGACTCTCCACCTCACCAGGTCTACTAACTTGAAGAATGAGATGGCATGTGTTATCTGTAGAGAAGCGATAGACCTAGACAAGTCCAATGACTATGTCAAACTTACAGAGAAAGGGTGTGCTGGCATTAACAAAGCAAACAAAGAGAGAAAGTTAGATGTCCAAGATTTGTTTTTTGACAAGAATCATGATATCCTTGTGCACAAAGTATGCAGGAGCAGGCACACAAATCCCAAAACCATCAAATCTGCCAAAAAGCATGATTCTTCTGAAGTGGTCAAAGTAAACCTGAGATCAGCTGAGGAGAATGTCTTTGATTTCAAAACCCACTGCCTCTTCTGTGGAGAATTTGTTGAAATGTCTCTTGCACAGAAAAATCCTACCAAAGCTAGTTACAGATACAGTCATGTTATGACTTTAGGGTTTCAAGAGAACATTCTAAGTCACTGTCACAACAGGGAGGATGATTGGGCCTTGAAGGTCCAATCTCGTCTCTCAGTGATAAATGATCTACCAGCTGAGGAGGCCCTATACCACCACACATGCAGGGACCGGTTCATGAACCGAAAGGCCCCTCCAAAATTTGCATCTGAAGAATGCAATTCTTCCACCAAGAGAAAAAAACGTGGTCGACCTAGAAGCACATCCAAAGTTGGTGCTCTTCAATATGCAATCGACTTTCTGGAAAATAATGACGATGAAACCATCACATTGCAGGACTTGCACCAAGTTATGATCAGAGAGAGTGGCATGTCCGAAGAGGAAGTCTACACACCCAAGGTACTGAAGCGAGAGCTGGAGAACCACTATGGAGCAATGGTGTCAATTACCACCATCAGACAACGCTCTAATGTCGTAACACTGACATCCAATGTTAAATCCGTCATTCAAGAAGCCCATGACAGAGCAAGTGAAATGAAAGAACTCTCCGATATGGACAGACTTATTGAAACGGTTGGTAAATTCATAAGAACAGAGATAAAGTCCAAGGAACATCATAAAGAGGAATATCCAACTTCAGAGGATATGTGTTCTGTCGATTCAAATGTTGCATACCTGCCTCATTCCTTGCAAGTGCTCCTAGGCAGCATTATCAAGAGCACAAATGCAAAGTTGCTTGTGGCCTCAATAGGTCAGTGTATCATGCAGTCCACCTGTCCTCGCTCATTTCTCCCACCCTTGCAAGTTGGTCTCAGTGTGACACTGGAACACAAGTATGGTCACCGTGATCTGGTTGACATGATCAACAAACTTGGCTTCTGCTCTTCATACACAGAAGCAAACAAGTACAGAAGCAACGCTTCAGTAGTACAAGGTGTTGATCTCCCAGAACAAGTTGCATGTTCCTTTCTCCAGTATCAAGCAGACAATGTTGACCATGTCTATAGAACCTTAGATGGCCACGGGTCAATCCATGTAATGGGCCAAATGGCAACATTCACCCCAGCTATCCAGAGTACCAGGAGAATCCCACGACTCAAGGTGGACATGGAGGTCGTCAAGCGATTAGCCAAAGTGAATCTGGTGGAACAGAGAGATCCAAAGACAGTTCTTTCCAAGATTTTGTACACCAATGTTAAAGTGTTCCAGCGAGACCTACAGAATGACAACCTTGATGTGATGTGGACAGTAACCTTCCACCTTCTAAAACCAAAACCAATGTGGGCAGGGTACATGCAGATGCTGCATCGCAACATCCCACATCCTGGAAAAAGCTCTGACATATTCTTGCCCATGATTGATCTCACGCCATCTGACCCTACCTGTGTGCGCTCCACTTTGGAGTATGTTGTGGACCATGCTAGCCGGTACAACACAACTCCAGTCATCACCTTTGACCAGCAGCTGTGGTGGATTGCCTTCATGATCATTGACCTTGAGCAGACATTTGACGTCTGGTGCTGTGTTTGTTTCAGAGACTCTTGTACCTGCTTCTGAATCAGTTGAACCAGACTTGGGTGTACAAGACTTAAGACACGATGACGTACAGGACATGATGGATGAGCATGAAGATGAGGATGAGTGTGCAACTTGTATGTAGCATCAAAAGTTCCATGTATATTTGATTACATTAGTCATACATTTATCCTAATTAACCTGTACATTAGTTAGGGTTATTTTTGCATGTATGATGAATAGTGCCTGTAATGGTGGTGGCATGATATATGGTTGTGCTGTATCTTTCAGGTCCTCAGAGTATTGCAGAAGTTCTGACAGCAGTAGAACATCTTGTCAAACAAGTTTCAGAAGACACCTTGACCCTGGACGAAGCTCTCTCATCTGAAAATGTATCACAACTTAAAGCAGCTTCTGCAGAATGGAAGGAATCTCTGAGCGAACACTGCACAGCCAAGCTCTGGCTCATGTACTTGACTCTTGTTGCTATTCTCCGTGCATTCATCAGGGCTGGCCGCACAGGAAACTGGCTGCTCTATCTACAAGCTCTGAAGGAGATGTTGCCTTATCTGGCTGCTTCAGGACATAACAACTACACAAAGTCCCTTGTCTTGTACTTAAACAAGATGGAGAAGCTTCAGGATACTCATCCACATGTATACAGCAAGTTTGTTGATGGCCTCTTTGTCCTGAGAAGAAGCGAGAACTACTGGGCAGGTATATACAGTGACCTGTATATTGAACAAGTTCTCATGAGGAACATTAAGGCGGTTGGTGGTCTGACAAGAGGTCGGGGGTTTGAACAGTCGACAAGTCTGATATGGTTGATGTCCACCCCAGCATGTGGAGAAGTCAACAGGGCCATGAGAGAAGTGACCGGCCTCCAAGACATCAAGGAAGCAGTGGTCCACAAGGACAGGGCAGCTGCTATGATGACCAGAGATGCCAAGGATGTGCAGATCATCCTGAACTACTTCTCTGAACGAAAACCTTTCTCCCGGGATTCGAGGGAACTGCATAGTCTGTCATCTGGAGTCGTAGCTGACAAGTCTGTGAATGTAGAAAGAGCAGAGTCGGTTGGTCATGCCATACTGAAATCTATGCAGGGCAAATCGGTAGCAGAGCACACGTTCCGCAAGAGAGATCAGGTCACCACACTTGCTGCCTCAACTTACATTACCATTGAAGGAGAACGCCTGGAGATCGACCCGAAACAGTTGTTCCAGCGTCTTGTTGTGGCAGGAACAGGGACTGTTGACACAAGAACCTTGTTCACATACGAGTTGTCATCTTACCCCACAGCTCTGTTTGACAACAGTCTCCTGATGCGTCCGCCAGACAAGGCCAGTCTCCAGACAGGCCTGGTGAAGAAGGTACCATCCTGTGTAGTAAGTCAATGTCCAGATGATGTTGTGTACGTCCTTGATGGTGGTGCACTCTTGCAACGGCTGCCATGGCCCAATCAGACAACATATGCCAATCTATCCAGTTTGTATGTGCAGTATGTACATCGCCACTACAGACATGCTGTTGTCGTATTTGATGGTTATGGAAGTGGTCCCTCTACCAAGGATGAAGCACACCAGAGACGTTCCACACGTTCAAACAACATCGGAGCAGAAGTTGACTTCAAGCCAGAAATGCAGCTGACCATGAAGAAGAAGGCATTCCTCGCAAACCCCAGGAATAAGCAGAAGTTCCTGTACTTCATTGGCAGTGAGCTGGAGAAAGCTGGAGTTGAACTCTACCACAGTGCTGGTGATGCTGACTACGACATTGTGTCAACAGCATGTACCATGGCCAAGAGGAGATCAGTGGCAGTGGTTGGGGACGACACCGACCTGCTGGTCCTGCTGCTGCACCATCTCAGTCCCAGCCATCATGTTATCTTCCTACAGACAGCCAGCAAGATCCTCAACATCCGGATCCTACAAGATAATCTAGCCCCTAACCTTACTGCATCATTGCTCTTCCTACATGCCATCACAGGGTGTGATACGACGTCAAGGCCGTACAGCATAGGGAAGGTCATGGCAATGAGCAAATGCCATCAGCTCAAGGACCCCGCCAGCTTATTCATGAAGCCAAATCAAAGCCACGATGATGTCAACAAGCATGGCCAGGCCGCTCTAGAAGTCCTGTACAACTGTAAGCCTGGGAATAGCCTTGACTTTGAAAGAGCAGCCAGGTTCAGTAGCAAGGTGGCGTCCAGGTTGGTCTATCTGCCTCCTGAATCTCTCCCACCTACTTGCGATGCAGCCAAGTACCATAGTTACCGAGTGTACCACCAGGTACAAACCTGGCTAGGCAATAATCTTGATCCAACCAAGTGGGGATGGTTGCTCCACAAAGGCCAACATGTGGAGAATCTCAAGCCAGTGAGGATGCAGAGGGATGCTGCTCCAGCAGCCTTGCTGAAGCTAGTCAAATGCAACTGCCACGGCAAGTGCGACAAAAACACCTGTTCCTGTCGCAAGAATGGACTGCTGTGCACCCTGGCTTGTGGTCAGTGTAAGGGAATCACCTGCACCAATGTTGAAGTGAACAGTGAAGAGCTTCTAGATGATTAGACTGTCTGGGTGTTGAAATCACCTGCACCAATGATGCAGTGAAGGTTCTACATATCTCTCTACGTGTCTCTACATGATGTGGTTAAATTAAATTGGAGTAGATTATAGGTATTTTGAGTTTTCTAGACGATTTAAGTTATGTGTAATGCAATCAGGAGGTCACAGTCAAGCTTTGAAAACACCTGTGCCTTTCAACGTGCCTTTTATTTTCTTTATATTTTACTTACTGCATTTCGTTTTGTGATTTCACCTGTAAATGGCAATAAAATTTAAGTTAAGTTACCAAAAAAATCTCAGTCTTATTAAAAATGCTTCTAATCAATTCCCTGACCTCAAAAACATAGGATTAGACACTTTGTTTACATTCATAGCTCTATTAGTTTGGAAGATATGCCAATTTTTGGAATTAAATACTCACAATGGCGGCCATCTTGGATTTAGGGTATTAGCAGTGAGCAGATCAGGGTAGATTTTTTATCCTGGCTAGTAGACCTCATTTCCAGTCAAAATCAGTTGAGAAACAAAATAATACAATTTGGTCCAACCTCAACCCTAGAATGACTGGACTAGTGTAACAATGGACCTGTATATGAAAAAAAAGGCTCCATTGTCTAGAAAAGCTCCTTGTCTTTTTGCCTTTCCACATTAACCCATTAAGACCCGAAAAAAACGTATGTTTCTATATCAGTGGTGCTCAAACTTTTTCATGTCAAGGACCCCCAAAATTATATGTATTTTGCCGCCAACCCCCATCTCAAAATATTTTGTTCCAGGGACCCCCAGAAGCAAAGATTTGAGTTACAAATGTTCGCTTTAAAAAATATCTATTCAAAGATTTGCACACATTTTCAAGATTTTTCAAAAATAGCAGATCTACAAGCTCGTAGCGCGGCACTCGGTGCCGCGCTATGAGCTTGTATATCTGCTATTTTTGAATAGCCAAAGTGTAAAATAATGTTTCTTTAGCTCAAATCAAAAAGTGACACAGATGCGTTCCAGGTCTTAATGAGTTAATTTCTTTATCTGATTCAAAAAAATGTAATGAAAATAAACAGACTACTCTAGAATGAAATATGCAGACTCAACAAATATACCACACGTGTCAAATAAGGTTGGGCACTGCTACGGCAAGGGTTCTTATTAGATTACTTTTAACAAGCGTTTTATTGAATATTTTGTCAATCTAATCAGAAGGGCTATGATAAACTCCCTCAGAAGGGAATTGGACTCCCATTCTTTTTCAGCGTGCGTAATCCATAAAGCCAATAGAAAACCTCAAGGCATGAGAGCTTTAAAAACATTACCAGAATCGGATTGAAGCTGAGAAGCTACATGGTGAATGATGTTACGTTATGAGCGATTGATCAGTGTGTTTACTTGAAATAATTAGCAATGATTTTTGAGTGTATGATTGTGTGTGTGTGTGCGTGTGTGTGCTGGATGAATGTGTTTACCTCGGGCTTATTTGCCTTGCAGCATGTGTTTGGAAGTCTGTGAAAATTCTTTAGAGATTCTTTACAGAGTAGTGGAATTGCTTCGATAAGCATTTCAATACATCATATATCATGGATGAGATTTTGAATCAAATTTAACTTCCAGAAAGTTTCATGATTTTTACTGGATCAGCCACTGTGTATTTCATATTTTTGTCATTAACCCATTAAGACCTGAAGCCGATTCTACAAATGTCTTCTAACTAAATCCCAACAGTATTCTGAAAAAAACATATGTTTCTATATAAGTGGTGCTCAAGGTTTTTCATGTCAAGGACCCCCAAAATGTATATGTATTTGGCCGCAGACCCTCATCTCAAATATTTTGTTCCAGGGACCACCAGAAGCAAAGATTTGAGTTAAAAATGCTTTGAAGGAATAAATAATATTCAAAGATTTGCACACATTTTCACGAATAGCAGATCTACAAGCTCGTAGCGCGGCACTCGGTGCCGCGCTATGAGCTTGTATATCTGCTATTTTTGAATAGCCAAAGTGTAGAATAATACTTTTTTTTAGGCATTTTGACCAAAATATCTTGCCTTTTATCATTCAAAACTGACATTGAAGGACAGCGTGTGAGTTTATCATTACTGTACACAGCACTGCTTGCACTAGATAACAAATGCGGACCATGTACTCATTAATTTGGCAAAACCCCACTGTGCTTCAGGAATGCATTCATATACTGTGTACACAGACATACCAGTGGATCTACAAACCCATCTCCAAGGGGGATAAGCATCCTCTACATACAGAATATATTTCAGTGTGTTTTCATTTGATTAAAAAAAAAGAAGAGAAGCTATGATACTGACAATCATTAATCACTCTATACTAATTACTGGAGAGAGGTCTTTCATGTGCTCAACTGACTGATGCTAGAAAATTAACTCCCATGTCATTTGCTGGGAGTTTTTAGAGGCCAGGGACAAACAAATTCAAATAAGATCTGCCATTTCAAAGGGAACCATCCATGTAAACACAGCCATACTACTGTTTATTACATATCAGGGGCAGTTGGTTGATATACTATATAAGCTTAAGAAGTTGTTTTCTTAAAGATCATAAGAGTAGTATAAGGACAGATGCTCTCCGGGGAAGTAATTTGTTCGCTGTAATTTCTTGGTTATGAAATGAGTACCTCAAATTTATAAAATGCAAACATATGATGTAAATGTTATTGAGAATATACAGTACCAGTAATGTTGTTTGTTGTGTGACCTCCTGTGTTCAGTAGTACAGGCTCATGTGAAAAATATTATTTTTTTCCTCCCGCCAAAGCAGGAGCTCGGCTGGCAAAGGAATTTATGAAATAAGCCCTGATTTGGTTGCCCGCATTTGTGGATAGCCAAAGGCAACGAAGCAACATCAACAACGGTCGTAATGTTGTTTACAGGGAGTCAATCAAATAAGAAATGACAAACCACACTGTCTGATTCCGAAAATTACACAGGCCATTACTGTTAAATTGTCTTTATTGTTTGTTGGAGTTCCTTCCTTGTGGTCGGCACATTATTTTTCCACAAAGGATGATTTGGGGCTGCAAAGTGGTTGTTGATGGCCCAAAGCATTCATGTTATTTTTTTTTCCAGATAACTTGACTATGACCATGACAGGATTAGACAGTAGCATGGCTTTAGCCTGGCATAGAGACTCCTTTTAAATGACTGATCACTGGTCTTCTAAATCCCAACAGTATTCTGAAAAAAACGCATGTTTCTGTATCAGTGGTGCTCAAACTGTTTCATGTCAAGGACCCCCAAAACTATATGAATTTGGCCGCGGACCCCCATCTCAAAATATTTTGTTCCAGGGACCCCCAGAAGCAAAGATTTGAGTTACAAATGTTAGCTTTAAAAAAATATATATTCAAAGATTTGCACACATTTTCTCGATTTTTGAATAGCCAAAGTGTAAAATAATGCTTTTTTAGCTCAAATCAAAAAGTGACACAGATGCGTTCCAGGTCTTAATGGGTTAAATGACAACACTGATGACTATTGGGTGAGAGGGGTTTAACTACTGAAATAGTAGTGTAACAGGAGTTTTGGCTGTGCCAAAATTGCTTTAAAGGGGCTGTTGCTCGTGATAATTTATGGTTTTCCTTGACAACATTTGATACGACAAGGGACTGTAGTATGCTGTAAAAACAGCAATTCTTAATCACATATTGTCACCCCATTGTTTTCCCTTCTAGCGTTGCGCAAATGTTGTCTTTTTTGAAGGAAAAAAAATAAAAAAGAAGAGAAAAAGAACTAACTGAGTTACTGGCTACAATGTGAAGAACATGAGATTTAGCCCCCCACACTAACCACTAACACAGTATCATCTAGGCTTTGGTACAGAGAGACACAATAGTGTAGGCCTCCGCAATATCAAATTGTAGAATCAGGAGTTTATGAGCAAAGGTTTCAACGGACAAGAGGACCTCAGGGCCTTATAGCCTGAAGAAAGGCAATTACTTGTATAGGTATTATGGCGTGATGGATCCTATTCGCCGCTGCACTGAGAAAAGCGTGCACACAATAATACTGGATGCACAACAATACCTGTGTCAGCTGAGGCTAGTGTAGATACACTAGCTGCGGCTTGGGTGGCTTCTTGTGTATCTTAAGGCGTCCATACTGGAGGTACGCTCTTGCTGTCATGGAGTGGAGGTTTCCCCCGCTAAAAAACAACAATACCAACATACAGTACGCTGTACATTGTCTGAGCTGAAGAGACACATTCATTTCAGGTCACTTGCAAAAATGCTGTTCTGCATAGGTGTTTTTTTTTTAACCCATTTAGACCGGGAACGCATCTGTGTCATTTTAAGATTTCCTTTTGGCTATTTTTTGAAAAATTGTGAAAATGTGTGCAAATCTTTGAATTTATATATTTTCAAGCGAACATTTGTAACTCAAATCTTTGCTTCTGGGGGGTCCCTGGAACATTCTACAAATGTCTTCTAAATCCTAACAGTTTTTTGAAAAACGTATATTTCTATATCAGTGGTTCTCCAACTTTTTTCATGTCAAGGACCCCCAAAATGACATGTATTTGGCTGCGGACCCCCATCTCAAAATATGTTGTTCCGGGGACCCCCACAGAAGCAAAGACTTGAGTTAAAAAATGCTCGCTTTAAAAATATAATATATATTCAAAGATTTGCACAAAGTTTCACGATTTTCACGATTTTTCAAAAATAGCAGATATACAAGCTCACGCACCGAGTGCCGCGCTATGAGCTTGTATATCTGCTATTTTTGAATAGCCCAAAGAAATCTTAAAAAATGACACACAGAGCTGCGTTCCCGGTCTTAATGGGTTAATGAAAACGAGTATCCCACACTAAGCACAAATGTAGATAGCTTATGACAAGCCACAGTATTCACCCCAGCATGCTCATTTCTCGCCTTGTAGAAAAACCCAGAAAAACAGTATTAACTTGGGAGGCAATAAATAGTTTTGGGGAGATATTTTTTTCTTTTTTTTTTTGTGGATAGTTATATTTGCACAAAGTCAGTACTGGGGACATTATACCCCTGAATAGGAATAAAAGTCAAAGGAATTACACCAGTGGGACCATTTAAACCCGTGCCTAGTTAATCTTGAATATGGCCTACATTTCATATACCGAGCAGACTGAATTATGGCCAGCAAATATTCATGACGCTGGTGATTCGGTTTTTAGAGGTCCTTTACGGCCTTTAATTAAAAGTAGCATTTCGGACCATTAACTAATCAAAAGGGTGAATGTTTTAAAGTAGAGGGAGGTCAGTTATGATCGACTATATGGAGATATCAAATGACCCAGGAAATCAATGGCCACATTTGTTTAATAATATCGCAGGAAATGTGAGGTAGCGACATGGAGCAGATGGAGGTAATAAGACGGGCCGAGCAACAGCTGAAACAAACGAGAGACATCTTTGCCTCAGAGAGAGAGAGAGAGAGAGAGAGAGGGCTGCCGTGCCGTCACTTTTCAACACACTGGATCAGGCACGACAAGGGCAGCCCCCAAAGGGGGGCCCTTAACGCTCACCCCTCTCCTGAACCTTTCATTTCTCTTCATCACGGAGCAGGGGGTGCACTGCTTTCTGTCATGCATATGACTCTATTCCCCCCCCCCAGCCCACAGTACTACAGGCTTCAATGTAAAGGACTCGACGTGAATGATGCGCCACGTTGCTTACATTTTACCCAAAGTTATTTATTTATATGTTTTACGTTGGGGGGAGGGGGCGGGGCGGGGGAGGGGGCGGAAGAGGTGGTCTGAAAACAGGCCTGCCTGTCTGTCTGCCTGTCTGTCTGTCTGTCTGTCTGTATGTCTGTCTGTCTGTGTATCAATCTATAAAATTGTGTTTTCATTTCTGGCAATAGAATATGCTAATAAGTAATTTTCTACAATTACTGTATACACATGCAGTACACACACACACACACACACACACACACACACACACACACACACACACACACACACACACACACACACACACACACACACACACACACACACACACACACACACAAGGGCGCCGATATTTATAAACACCTGCGGGTGCCCAACATGCCATACATGCACGCGCGCTGTGCGCGCGTGCATGTGGGGCCCGTTCGCGCACGCGCTTGGTCGGATAATTAACTTTTTTTGGGGGGGTTTGTAACTTTATTTCGGTTAATTCGGTTTATTCAGTACACAAAATTTACTCTGAACTGAGTATGTTTAAACTCCCCCGCCCCCCCACCCGCGGCCGAAAGAAAAGGCATTCTTTTTCTTTGGGTACTTTATTAACAGTTTGCCAATAGTACAGTGGTACTGGTATGATTTTACAACAATGAATGTCAACTCAGACTCACTCATGACTTTACCGACCACGACCACCACCAGCAGCGGAGCTGGCTGTGCTATCCTCCGCTTCCTCCTCCTCCTCCTCCTCCTCCTCACTCTGACTGTGCTGTTCGCCTCGGCGGGTTTT
Organism: Gymnoscopelus microlampas; assembly: GCF_963454915.1. Taxonomy (NCBI): domain Eukaryota; kingdom Metazoa; phylum Chordata; class Actinopteri; order Myctophiformes; family Myctophidae; genus Gymnoscopelus; species Gymnoscopelus microlampas. The sequence continues at coordinate 32,082,814 of NC_139940.1, read as the reverse complement.
AAGAAATTTAGTTTCTGCTGGGTGAATCTCTTCTTTGCTGAAGGTGCTGGTGGCTTCATCTTGCTATTAGTGCAGTAAAGGCAAGCCTCTCTCTCTTAGTTTGTGAACTTTGTGTTAATTTACCCTGCTAGGTGAAGACTGTCTAGAGCCGGCAAAACGTAAACAAATGGGAGCGCGCTGCAAGTACGAGCGGCTGCGCGTTGACCGCGAGTATGAGCGCGTGCACCCCCCCCCCCCTCATACTCGCGCGCGGCGCCCCCCCCACCAATGAGTGGATCTCCGAGTTAGACAGCTAGTAGCTACTGTAATGGTTATGGTACTGTAAATCCGGGCACCCACCACTACTGATTTTGAAAAAATATTTTTTTTTTTTTTTTTTTTTTTTTTTGGGACCAGCACCCAGTGGGTGCTCCTCATTTCAGGTGGGTGCTTCAGCCCCGAGGCACCCACGGTATCGGCGCCCTTGCACACACACACACACACACACACACACACCCACCCTCACACTCAGGATAAAAATCAGCAGGGCTGACAAGTTCATCCCTCACTCTATCACATGTTTTACTGGCTGTTCCCTGACCACTCTCTGTCATTGTACAGTATATGTAATATGTCCCAATAGAGCACCTGGGGAAGTGGTCAAGCCAGCACCTGGGACACACACACACACACACACACACACACACACACACACACACACACACACACACACACACACACACACACACACACACACACACACACACTCAGATTGTCCTGGTGGTAGTGGCTGCCGCATAGATAGAATAACCCCCAGTGGAGCTGCTGTTGCACCACCTGGGTCCTCTCTCTCTCTCTCTCTCTCTCTCTCTCTCTCTCTCTCTCTCTCTCTCTCTCTCTCCCCCCTCCCTGCAACATGGTTGTGTCACTGCCAATCAGGCCTGCCTGTCATTGCTCCAGCTGTGTGTGTGAGTGTGTGTACTTGTCTTGCTATACTTGTGAGAGCCAAATGTCCCCACGAGTATAGTAGATTTTGAGAAATAAAGAAATAAAATATTGTGGTTAGGATTACACCTTTAGAGGTTATATTTAGTGGCCGTCGGGGTCGTTGGAGTTATGCCTAATTCATACTTAGTTGCACGCCAGTGTCGTGCACTGAACAGAGCTGATCTACAAGCTGAGACGAGTTGTGTTAGTTTAGTATGGCAGTGGTTCTCAAACTTTTTCATGTCAAGGACCCCCAAAATGATATGTATTTATATCAAAAATATTTCTCCAGGGACCCCCAGAAGCAAAAAAAAGGGGGTTATATTCAAAGATTTGCACACATTTTCAAGGTTTTTCAAAAATAGCAGTTCTACAAGCTCATAGCCGCGCTATGAGCTTGTAGACAGTATCTGCTATTTTTGAATAGCTAAAGTATAAAATGAGAGTTAAAGTGGTTCAAATGATTGTGACGCTATATTAACTAATTGTGCCGGGGACCCCCTGGTATCCCCCCAAGGACCCCTGGGGGCCCACTTTGAGAACCAATGTAGTATGGCATTTATGACATCGGCGTCCTAAGACATCGATGGTCCTCTCAAGTATAGTAAACACAAACGTGTGTGTGTGTGCGTGAATGTGTGTGTGAGCCAAACCTTACCCACCGTAGTGGACACAGAGAGGCAGAGAGTGATGGAGGCTGTCACCTAACAACCTCTAATAGCACACTGACAACGTGTTACACACAGCGCCGACCGGCTCTGCACCGCCCCAGAGCTGGGTCCGGGTGAGGACGGACTAAATGGGCGGGAGGGCGCCCTAGGGTGGGATGTACTGTACTGTACTGTGAGAAGGTTCACTGAGTTGGACCAGAGCTCTAGTAGAAGAGTGCGTGTGTGTGTGTGTGTGTGTGTGTGTGTGTGTGTGTGTGTGTGTGTGTGTGTGTGTGTGTGTGTGTGTGTGTGTGTGTGTGTGTGTGTGTGTGTGTGTGTGTGTGTGTGTGTGTGTGTGTGTGTGTGGGTGTGCGTGCGCATTCCTCTGATTTGACCATACAATGTGTCACAGCATTAACCCATTCAATCCGAGAACACATCTACAAATGTCTTCTAAATCCTAACAGTTTTCTCAAAACCATAGGCTTATGTTGCTATAATATCAGTGCTCAAAACTTTTTCATGTCAAGGACCCCCAAATGATATGTATTTGGTTGCGGACCCCCATCTTCAAATATTTTGCTCCAGGGACCCCCAGAAGCAAAAATATATATTGAAAAATGTTCATGATCTTTCAAAAAAATAGCCAAAGTATAAAATAATGGTTAAAGTGGTTAAATATTAAAATGACAGATGCTTTCCCAGTCGATGGGTTAATGTGTGAGTCTTTGATTTCGGTTGGACTTATACTGTCCTGCACACTCAATACAGAAAATCTGAAAACATAATATGATAGTGATTCAATCACCTGAATAAAATGTGATAACTTTTATTTTAGAGAACACTGTCCAACATCCTTCCGACATCCGAATCCGAATAACCCACCCCCCTCAACCCACCCCACCCTCCGCCCTTCCTGTCCTGTAAATGCTAGTTTCCTACATGTTCAAAACTTTTTTTTCCTCCACTTTATCCTTTGCTTCTGCAAACGCTACCATGCGTCATGTGCGTACACTTCAAACAGGAGGGATGGGGGGCGGGGTGGGGTAGGGGGGCTTAAGTGAAGATGATCCTACGCTTGCTATCTTCCTATGCCAACTGACACTGCCGGTGACCCCCACGAGCAGATGTTCCTTGTAATAATCTGCAGTTGAGAGAGGCATGCGCGCCAGGTGGAGATCCACGAGGTCCGCTCCACAAACCATTTTTCTCCCCCTTATAAAACAAAGGGAGGCTTTGAGGTATCGGCTTTCCGCGACACAAAGATCGGGGTGTGTAAGGGCCTGCAAAGGGGACTACTTTTAATACAATTAGAGGTCTTTAACCCATTGAGACCGGGAACGCATCTGTGTCACTTTTTGATTTGAGCAACAAAAAAAAGCATTGTTTTACACTTTGGCTATTCAAAAATAGCAGATCTACAAGCTCGTAGCGCGGCACCGAGTGCCGCGCTACGAACTTGTAGATCTGCTATTTTTGAGAAGTCGTGAAAATGTGTGCAAATATTTGAATATATACACGAACAACATGAACATTTTTAACTCAAATCTTTGCCTCTGGGGGTCCCTGGAACCAAACATTTTGAGATGGGGGTCGGCGGCCCAAATGCATATCATTTTGGGGGTCCTTGACATGAAAAAGTTTGAGCACCACTGATACAGAAACATACGTCTTTTCTTTTTTCAGAATACTGCTGGGATTTAGAAGACATTTGTAGAATCGGCCTCAGGTCTTAACGGGTTAAAGACGGGCAGTAGAGGCGGGCAGGGGGAACGACGGGGGGAATGGCTGGCTGGATGACTCACCGACCCACCGGCCAACCGACCGACTGCGTGCCTGGCTGGCTGGCCGGCTGGCAAAGTGGCAACAGCAACATTTATCTAGACAGACTCAGAAGGAGGTGGTTTTCTCTTCTTTTCTTTTCATTTCTTTTCGGGTACTTTTTAACGACACACCGGCCGGTGTTGAGGTAAGAGGAAAGAGTGAGGAGTGAAGAGGAGAGAGAGAGAGAGAGAGAGAGTGATGTCGGACGATATGTCTGTAAAGCTATCTGGATCTGGTTTTAGTTTGGAGGGGGGTGGGGGGGTGGGGGAGGAAAAGGAAACGGACTAAGCAGAATGAAAAAGACTGAGAGCAAGTGAGAGAGAGAGAGAGGGAGAGAGGGAGAGAGGACTGGAGCCGGCGGACGCCCAAAGTCCCCTAAGCAAGGGCACAGCTCCTGTTACGGCCTGCTAATGGAGTGGGGCTATTTCAGTAGCATTGATTGACTGCTTTCTTCCTCTGAGCGAGCAACTTTCTCATATCTGGGGGAAAATGGATCATAAGCACCCCGGCAGACGAGAGAGAGAGAGAGAGAGAGAGAGAGGTGGAGGAGAGGAGGAGAGGATGATGGTGGTGCCGAACACCTCTCTGTCTCATTTTCTCTCTCTCTCTCTCTCTCTCTCTCTCTCTCTCTCTCTCTCTCTCTGTGACTGTCTGGAAACGTGTGTGTGTGTGTGTGTGTGTGTGTGTGTGTGTGTGTGTGTGTGTGTGTGTGTGTGTGTGTGTGTGTGTGTGCGCGTGCGTGCACGTGATAATCCAGAAGTAGGACTGGGTTGTCGTGGAGTTCCTCGTGACACCTTTAGGGGGTGCAGTCATTCCACCTTGAAACTGAGAGCTCGCCCCCCTCCCTCTCTGCTTTGTCATAACTGTCAAAGCCCAACACTTCCTGGTTGATTGTTTTCATTGCAGGAGGACAGAGAGAGAGAGAGAGAGAGAGAGAGAGGGGTAGAGGTAAGGCTGAGGTAACACAGACACATA
>NC_139940.1:32013399-32073399 GCF_963454915.1 Gymnoscopelus microlampas | reverse complement strand
CGGGCGGAACAACTCCAGCGGCGGGAATGCATAAAGCAGTTCCCTCGGCCAGCTGTGAGCCAACGCGGCCAGTCCCAACGAAAAGTCCGCTGCCTCCACCGAGAAAAAACGAAAGCCCTTCGCGTTCTCCGTTGAGGCAAACAAATCGACCTGTGGTCGATCGAACCTGGTCCAAATCAGGTTCGCTATTCCCGGGTTGGGTGACCAATCCGAGTACCAAGGTCTGCCCCTGGACAGCAGATCCGCTCCGCTGTTCTGGGGACCTGGGATGTGGACCGCACAGCCTGACAGTAGGCGCGGGTCGCACCACACCGCCAGCTTGCGGGCCAGGCCGTCCAACACTCGGGAGCCAAAGCCTCCCTGCCTGTTGATGGAGCTCAAGGTTGTAGTGTTGCCCGTCCCGGCCAGGACATAACAACCTCTGACGCGCACCTCAAATTGCTTGAGTGTGAGAAACACCGTCATCAGCTCCAGGTAGTTGAAGTGGGCCGACCGTAGACTGGGGTCCTACGCCCCCCTGGCTGCGCGGTCCTCAAGAACGGCGCCCAGCCCATCGGGCTGGCGTCCGTCGTGACAGCCGTCCGTGAGATCACAGCACCTCACCTGACGCCTTCTGACAGAAAGGGTGCGCGTGACCACAGCCTAAGTGAATCCATGCAAGTGGAGACACCAAACCTTGTCGAGGGTCCACGGTAGGCGGGATCCTGAGAGCCCGCATCCACCTCTGAAAGGTCCCAAAATAGCCTACTTAGGCAGGTCAGGTGTATGGCCGAAGTCATGAGACCCGCCACCTGCACGCACAGCCTGTAAGTGACTGTCTTTCCTACGCGGAAAAGGCCTCACACAGGACAGGAAGCCGTCTATCCACTCCTGAGACAGACGTGCTGCGAGCGTGGTCGAGTCCAGTGAGAACCCTATAAGGGAGGTCTGCTGGGACGGAACCAAGACGCTCTTTCTAGAAACCGACAGTGAAAAACCGACAGTAATCGCCCCTCAGGGCTACGTTGGTCCACCTGTCCCCCTGACCGAACGTGCGCAAGAGCGCCACGGTCATCAGCATACGAAAACTGAATTTCGAGACTTGATGAGACCCCTTCATCCAGAGAGGGTCACATAGCCTCCCCCCTCCTTCTTTGGCCAGAAAACACACGAAAACCAGTTGCACCAAAAACTGGGGAAAACCGGGGTTACATAAGTAACCTCTAGGTTCCAATTCGTAGGCGGTTTTCTGACGACACCCTTGCTCAGTAGAGAGAGTCCCTCTCTCTCAGAGACATGGCTGCGTTACCTCTCCGCATGGGAGGAACATCTTGTGTCTGACATAGGAGGCATGTAAAGGTACGTGGAAAACCACGTTGTTGTCCAGGGGAGCTGACCGGTACAACCACAGTGTGTTACTGCTGTACTGAGCCTGACCAGTACAAAAACCAGTGTAACACTGACGTACCTGCTGCATTAATCAACACAGTGTTGTCGCAAGCGAGGCTAGATAGCCGATAGATGAAAACAACAGTAGCCTGACTGGGGGCAAAAAGCAAGAAGTGGCTGGAGCCCCCTGCCAGTAGCCAACCGTCGATGTACGTCGACAAGTGTATTCCCTGTCTCCTCAGGGGGCTATAGCCGCCTGAGTGCACTTCACGAGAACACGGGGGCTCAGGGACATCCCGAACGGGAGGACCGTGTACTCGTATACTCGCCCCTCGAACCCGAAGCGCAGAAATTTTCTGTGTGGTGGGTAAATGGGAATGTGAAAATACGCATCCTTCAAGTCTATGCTGGTCCACCAGTCGCCCTGGCGCACTGTGCGTAAAAGCGTCTCGTTCTTTGTCGTAGGGAGTGTTTCACTCCTAAACTAAAAGAACCGGGGTTACCTACGTAACCTCTAGTTCGTCAGCCTGCGAAACTTGAATTTCGTTAGGAATCTGTTTAGACCTCTCAGGTCCAATATGGGACGTACACCCCCCCCCCCTTTTTCTTGACCAGAAAATATTTCGAGTAAAAACCCAGGCGTTTCTGATCTGGGGACAACTCTCTTATGGCGCCCTTGTTTAGGAGAGAGAGAACCTCCTCTCTTAACGTGGCCGCCGCAGCGCCTGTCGCGCTGGAGAAAATCACTTTGTCTGACATCGGGGGTTTTGTGCAAAACTGTAATTTGTAACCCTTCTGTATGGTGCGTAGCACCCAATGAGACGGGTCGCAAGCTTTCCATTTCGCTAGACAGCGAGCTAGTGGGTTGAAGCGAGTGAATGAAACTGCTCGCTCCACCGGCTGTCTGCCCGTTGTCATGGAGACCAGTGACGCGCTCGCACGCTCTGGCGTTGCCAAACGTGTGACGCTCGATAGAGGCAGTACGGGTGTTACCTGATTGACAGAAGGATTCGGGAAAGTCACGTGACCCCGCACGCGGTGCCTCCCCAACATTGGTATCCGGTCGGAGAATCCCCTTGTCCGTCTCCGGTCGGAAACAGTTGGATTCGGGGAGGTCACGTGAGACAGTACGCGGTACCTCCCCGACGTCAACATCCGGTGGGGGACGCTCGACGTCCGTCTCCGGTCGGAAACGGAAGTGTGTAACTTGTTTACCTTCCGTTCGGCCATCTTGGGAGGGCCCCGCGACGCAGAAGCGTTTTGGCGCCCTCTCCAAGATGGCGGAATCGGCTGTAAAAACGGGCGTGACCCCTGTGCCAAGGTGCAAAGGCGCCCTCTGGCGGACAGGGGTGGAACTGCTTTTACAATTGGATTTATTATTACCTTCAATGGAGTCAGTACATGCAGTGTTTCTGTCCCACACGCATTCGGGAAACCGCGAGCCGGGTTTCTCGAATGCTGTGGGCTCATAGGGAGACCTCCGAGAACGGGGGGCCGCCACGTGGACGGTCCTCGTTCTCGTTGGTACACAGGCAGAGGTGGAATAAGACAAGGTTTTGTGCTTTTCAACGCAAGTAAATCCACAATCACAGTGCATTTCTTCACAGATCTCACAGAAAGTGCGACATGCTCCTCTGTTTGGCTGTGGAGGCTGGAGACTGGTTTTCCCATCTGCACTGGAGTTATTCAATTCAATGTAGCAAACACATTGGCATAATGGCGAACATTATATAAAAATTATGGAGAAACGCATTATACTTCGTATCCCGTCAGTGTTTGGGAAGCCGAGAAACCGGTTCCTTCCAATCACTAAGGGCTTATTTCAGATAGTGTCTGAACCACGCAGGGTGTGGTGAAAGAACAACCATATTAGCACAAAAACAGGCAATATAAACAATATATTGACAGTGAAGGCATTATATCGTATCCCAGCCGCATTTGGAAATGCAAAATGTGACAAGTGTGACAGACATATTGGCACAATGATAAGCATTATGAACCACAATATACTGACGTTGATATGCATAATATGTTGTATCCGACAGTGTAGGAGGACGAGCACCGACCCTTTTCCTAGCATTGTGGACTCATGTCGACATGGTTTGAATAATGCAAAAGGTTTGGTTCTTTGTAACACATTTTATTGGCACAAGAAACAGGCATCATACTTTGTACTGACCTCACAGAATGTGCAAAAATCTACCCTGCTTCTGCTCTGTAGACACTGTCTGGGAGGAACAGGGTGGTCAGCGTCGCGTACTCCGCTCACGAAGGGGGTCGGGCTAGTTTACCGCGGGCCACCGCTCGTGGCAGCTGGAGTTGAGATAGGGAGGCGGGAGTGTCACAGTGGTGCTGTGCGAGCACCGCTAGCACCTTCGGCGTTCCCCGTAGAGGCCCTGGCCTGGCCGTAGCGAACCATCGCGTGGTGAAAGAAAACAGCTGTGGCTGTAGCCGGAACAACTAAGCTGGTTAAGGTTAAGCTAACCGCTCCATTAAGGGAGTTAGCGCCGCGGATGTAGCCTAATGGCCAAGCTAGTAGCAGCTAGCGGCTAGGTTAAGAAGCAGCTAAAGGCGAACGCCTGCTCACCAAAGGTTAGGCTAACAGCCCTATTCGGGGAGTTTAGCTCAGCGGGAAAGGGGGTTAGCGCCGTGGATGTGGGGGGGTTTCGGGGGAACCGAGCGAGAGCCGTCGGTGTCCCCTTAACTACCGGCACAGGCCGTATCTGTGACGAAGCAGTCTCACCGAGACCGAGCGCATGCTTCACAGAAAGACTCGGGGCCCGAGAGCGCGTAGAAGGCGTGCGCGGCACCGAGACAAGCAACACAATTTGAGTGTCGTGGAAAAGAGCGACAAAAGGCTAGCCTAACAGCTCTATTCGGGGAGTTAGCTCAGCGGATAGGGGGTTAGCGCTGTGGAAGTAGCCAAACAGCTAAGCTAGTAAGCTAGCGGATAGGCTAAGAACAGCTAAAAGCTAACGTCGGCTCACAAAAAGCTAGGCTAACTGCTCTATTCGGGGAGTTAGCTTAAGCTGGAAAAGGGGGTTAGCACTATGGGGGTAGCCAAGGGCTGAGCTAGTACAGCTAGCGGCTAGGCTAAGGGCTAACGCTGGCTCGCACAAGGGGCTAGGCTAACAGCTCTACACGGGGAGTTAGCTCACCGGTAAAGGGGGGTTAGCGCTGTGGGGGGTAGCCTAAGAGCTAAGCTAAGAAGCTAGCGGCTAGGCTAACAAAACAGCTAAGGCTAACGCCGGTAGGCCACGAGGTAGAATAAAGTTAGTTTTCTGGAGTTTAGTCGAGCGAGAAAACCCGTGGGGAACTAAACCTAGTCTCCGCTTTGGGCTAAAGCTGGTTTCTCACTTTGGGTCCTGAAGAGTGGAGTAATCGTTGAATAAATGTAGATTTCAGTTTTTAACAAGCGTGTAGCCATGTTATCATCTGCGAACAGAGGAACTGAAGAGGAAGTTGACGTCACGACCGGGGCCTCTTATGCCCTCCCGCTGAGGGGAGGGGATGGCCGGTCACGTGACATACCCTCTAGCCCAATAAATGGGCCCCGGGAGCGTATTGTGTAGCTCTGTTGCATCGCCAGATGGCGCTGTTTCCCATAGGGAGTGTCTCACGACAAAACGACAAAGAACTGACAAATGAACAGATTTTACTATGTAGGATTAACTTTATTAACTGTATTTATTTACTGGTGTTCTTTTGTAACAAATAAATATGGTTTAAATACTGCAGATTGTTTTCAGAAAGTATCCACTCTAAAGATGATGTACTCTCAATGCAATTACCTTGATAAAAAAAGAGTGTTATTTATTTTAAATGAATTGTAGTTGGTATGTGGAATATTTTTGCTGCAGTGTACATACATATTCTAAAACCCTGCCTTGACAAAAGACAATTATAATCCTCAATTTTTACTTTATCATTTTATTTATAATCCAAATTTTTTACATTGCATTTATTTATTCATTTATTTATCATTGAGTATAACACAGGATGAACATCATAAAGAAAGCACTATCCTAAATGGCTTTTCGGTCAATTTGACTACACATTACACGCAACAGACATGAGGAAACATAAGGCATTGTACTCATCAAAGACCAAATCAATGGTAACCTGCTCTTCCCGAGACATTTTTTAGTTAAGGTCAGCACTTGATTTTTCAAACATGTAAATTGATTGTCCGTTGGACTTCGAAAATAGCTGTAATGGCCCTCTTTACAAATGTGGTTTGTATTGATTAGATTTTGAATTGTGCCGTCCTTTTTTTACAATGGATCCTTTTTGGAAGTTATGGATTTTTTTTGCTGGATATTCAGCCCGAGTTTTACAATTTATCCACCATTATTATTATGGGGTGGCATCATCTTGATAGGGTATTTATCCCATTGATACCTGGAACGCATCTGTGTCACTTTAGATGTCTTTGGGCTATTCAAAAATAGCAGATCTACAAGCTCATAGCGCGGCACCGAGTGCCGCGCTACGAGCTTGTAGATCTGCTATATTTGAAAAATTGTGAAAAATATTTTTTTTATATTTTTTTCCGAAAAATTGTTAGGATTTAGATTTTTTTTAGACGCGGCCTCAGGTCTTAATGTGTTATATTGATATCTGTTCATGGTTTCGTTTACAAAACATCTAATAAGACAAGCCACATATACCTGTGTAAATGAGGGCTTTTTGTGTGACAGACCACAGGGCTGATTCGTCGTTATATTATTTATGTACAGCTGTATCCAAACCTGTCCAGTCACCTGTTTCACTTGGGCTGACCCAAAGCAGGTGCTGTTTATTTTGTTATGAGGGTGCAAGAGAGCTAAACCTTTGTATGATGTAACCTTCACGACTGGACGTACGTTCTTATACCAACACACCTGAAGTAATGATGAAGGACCTCTAGAACCCACAGTTACCTACTGGATAGCTCCGGTTTTTAGTCATTCCAATGACTTTCAAATATTAAGTTTAGTTTGCATCATCCTTCTGTTTTTGCAAGTTTTCTGACCCACAAAACTGTAAAAAAGATAAGAAAAGTGCTAATATGTCAATCATATTAGCCTAATGTTATTTTCTTGTTGTTGTTTGATACTGACCTTTTGGCAGTGAGTGGATTTCAACCAGCAACAGTGATAGGTATAGGACATATTGTGTCATATTACAATTAACCAGGCGTCATTGTTATGCCCTGATTTGTTTCTGTTCTTTTCAACTGTTTTCTTCAGTTTGATAAGTTAACTTTATAATGCTCCTTTTCTGGTCCTACTGATGTTGGATGTTTGCCGTGGTGTTGCCCTAGTCTGAAGTATTTTGCGGCTCTGATTAAAACAGAGAAGAGGGGCACAGAGAGAGAGAGAGAGAGAGAGAGTCTCCAGGGGAAGTGAATGGTAGGAATGTGTGGTGAGGCTGTGTGAATGAGCGCCACACTGGGCTCGGGGGTCCTGGAGGTATTGTGTTCAGGCAGCAGGGGTCAGGGAGGCTGTGACTGACACCAAAACAACATTTCATGGCGTACGACGCTGGTTAAAGGCCTCAGCCAGGCCTCTACCCACCCGCCACACCTACACAATCCTATCAACGCACAACGTTTTGCTGCTATCATCATGTCACATCCATGTAGCGTCTTATTTTTTGCTTCCCCTTCTTGTATTTATTGAACATAGACATGCTCTTTCTTTTGGATTCATTAAATCCAATGACATTTCTCTCTAAAATTCAAAATATTTCCCCTCCCACTGTTCCTTAAAGAAGGACATTCGGGATGTATTAAATGCTCTTTTAAGATAATTAGATAATTTGGTAAAATGCATCACGGTTCCTTTGTATGTGTGAATGCAGGTGGCGTTGGAAACTTTGTATGTGTATTTTCATCTATTCACATATAACCATATGAACCCTAGCGTCCCTATTTTGGGACAAAATCTGGCAAAAATAGCAGACCTACAAGCTCACAAAGCATGGCATATTGCGAGCTTGTAGATAGTCTATTTTCGGCGAAGAGACTTGGTGTAGAGGGAGAAAAGGAGGGGGGCCTAGTATAGGCAGCTAGGGGGCTCCGGTGAATTAAGTATAGGGTTTAAGTGGTTAAGATGTAGCATAGTCAGTGATTGATTGATTGATTGATTGAATACTTTATTCGACAGAAATGTAAACAGCACGACGTATAGTCAGACATTTGAGCTAAAAGGACAGGGGACTTGTTTCCATTGTGGTCCTATGGATTCAATTCATCAACATAGCATACAAATAACACCAGAATACAATATCATCAACAAATATAAAACACTATGTACAAAGTAGAAAAAACTGTCAGCAGTGAATTCTATCACCTTTACCTCCCTCTGAAAGATGGATTTTCGGGCCTGTTTTGAAGGAATGCCAGTGATCCACATAAAGGGAATTATATGCTTAGTTTTGTAATGAACATTGTAATAAAGACACCCCCATCTCTAGAGCTCTAAAAGCGGTTGACTTCAAACACATGAAGGCTCCGTGGTGAGACCTCTATGTTACTTAACAGCAGCCATGGGGTAGGAGTATAGGAGAGCTGTGCTAACGGGGGTTTCCACTGAAAACCGCAAGTAGCAAACTCTTCTCCAACAACCCTGCCCTCTCTTAACCCAGTAAGACCGGGAACGCATTCTGTGTCATTTTAAGATTTTTTTGGGCTATTCAAAAATAGCAGATATACAAGCTCATAGCGCGGCACCGAGTGCCGCACTATGAGCTTGTAGATCTGATATTTTTAAAAAAAAGAAATCGTGAAAATGTGTGCAAGTCTTTGAATATATAATATTTTACTCAAATATTTGCTACTGGGGGATCCCTGGAACAAAATATTTTGAGATGGGGGGTCCCCCAAAATACATTGCATTGTATCATGGGGGTCCTTGACATGAAAAGGTTACTGATATTATAGAAACATAAGTAAAAAAAAAAAAACTGTTAGGATTTAAAAGACATTTGTAGAATCCCCAGAAGCAAAGATTTGAGTTAAAATGTTCGCTTTAAAAAACATGTATATTAAAAAATGAATAGCAGATCTACAAGCTTGTGTTGCGACACTCAGTGCTGTGCTATAAGCTTTAGCTTGTAGATCTGCTATTTCTGAATAGCCCAAAGTAAAAATGACACAGTATATACGCGTTCCCGGACTGAACGGGTTAACCCTGCTCTGTAGACCCTCTCACAGCCTCAAGTTTTCGCGCACTTCTCCAACTGCTTATCAATGGCCTTTAATAGCGTGCGAGCTGGGTGATAGTATAATTAGGCAGCTAACATCTCTTTTAGGACTCTATTGAGCATTCTAATTAGCTCCAGATTAATGGGCAGGGCAGGCTGTGAGCTCAGCTCCCCCTCCACCACCACCACACCATGCAGAGGCCTGGTGGTGCTGTGCACCGCCCAGGGGCCAGAGAGGAGACCACGAGGTCAGGGAGGCTGTGGTCATGGGTGGAGAGTGATCTGTGTGTGTGTGTGAGTGTGCGTGTGTGTGTGCCCGTGTGTGTGCGCGGTGTGTGTGCGCGGTTAAGTAAAAGTAAAAGTCCAGAATTCTAAATTTACTTGATTAAAAGTACTGGCATCAAAATGTACCTAAAGTACCAAAAGTAAAAGTACTTACATGTTTGAAAATAGCAGATCTACAAGCTCACAACGCGTCGCGATGCGACGCGTTGTGAGCTTGTAGATCTGCTATTTTCAAACAGCCTACGTATAAAATAGGGCTAAAGGAGTTAATGTATGTTTCATAATATCATAATTTACATCTAAGAAGTAACTAGTAACTAAAGTGTTCAAATAATTGTAGTGGAGTAAAAGTACAACATTTGCCTCTGTGATGCAGTGGAGCAGAAGTTAAAGTCCTGGAAATTGGAAGTACTCAAGTACAAATACCTCAAAACTTTAAGTACAGTACTTAAGTAAATGTACTTAGTTAGAGAGGAGTGTGAAAGAGTCTGGGAGGTAGAATAAGGGACTCTGTGACATGTGGAGAGCGAGCTTAGGTCAAGGTTTGTGTGTGTGTGTGTGTGTGTGTGTGTGTGTGTGTGTGTGTGTGTGTGTGTGTGTGTGTGTGTGTGTGTGTTGCTGGGGTGTACCTCGAGGTGCTTTGGAGACATTTTGTGAGGCATTGAAAGTCTCACCCTGGGGGTGCCTGAGCACTAATTCTAATTATCACCAGATTACAGAGATAATGGGAGACCCTGCTGTCAAGAATGTAACACCTACTCTCTCTCTCTCTCTCTCTCTCTCTCTCTCTCTCTCTCTCTCTCTCTCTCTCTCTCTCTCTCTCTCTCTCTCTCTCTCTCTCTCTCTCGTCACTCTTACTTCATATGGTCATTTTACAGCCCAGCAGTCACTAGGGTTGCCTGGTAAAGTGTTAGAGAGGGTATTTAGGGAGGCAGAGAATGAGAGAGAGAGAGAGAGAGAGAGAGAGTAGAGTATTAGAGAAGGAGAGTGAGAGGGGAGATTGAAAAGAAGAGAGGAATTGACAGCGGGGTGAATGGGGAGTTAAAGACAGAGTTAGAAATGCAATGGAGAACGATTTAGAGATAAAGAGAGTGAGAGAGGTAAGAAGAGTGGATTGCGGTGAGAGAGAGCTGTGGAGAGAAGCAACAGAGAGAGGGAGATTCTCTCTCTTTTCTCACTGGGTTCAGTTCAGCGACATTGACAAACCAGCCAGCCATCCAGTTACTTATTCAACTGGCCCTCTCTGCTCTGCCAGGCTGTTGCCAGCTGTCCGCCGTCTAGCTGGGCGTCTAGTTATAATTTGTTTTAAAGGCAACGTTTCATTCCTTTTCTGGTGCATCAAATAGATAAATAGAAATGTAAATACTACTGTAAATATTTTTGTAAAATTAAATGAAAACTTAAAACATGCCTAAATGATGCACTTTGTCTCACGACTGTGTCCTTTGTTGAAAATCTGAGTACGATGAAGCATAAATTAGCCATTTGTGTGCTCATAGCTTTTAACATTGAGTGTCACCATTGGTAAAGGCCTACAACATTTACAGGTACAGAACATTACAGATTTATTTCTACTTAGAGTAGCCAATTATTTTTTTGCCAGTGAGGAGCCCCCACCGAGAGGGCGTAGGGCCAACTCCCCGCTGACAGGTGCCGCCCAAGCCTAGCCTGATTCCATACCATAGACCCCGCCCACTCTCTGAGTGGACTGCCTCTTGGTCTGGTGTCGTAAATGTGAACCTAGGACTTCTCCGGTACAAAATGTATTGTCCAATGAGAGTCGGAGGTGGGCGCGGGGATCCCTTAGGATTGGTTTAGGGCATTTCTAATCCCCTCCCCCTTGTAATCGCCGACACATGGAGCCAATGTCAGACTGAAGCGACGCGTTGTGAGCTTGTAGATCTGCTATTTTCAAATAGCTGTTGTATATGTTAAAGTGCTCATGTGGCCCCATAGTCGCTTCTTTTGGGCTGGTTTTCCTAGACCTGGTTGCTTGTTTCTCTCATAGAACCTGGTCTAAAAGAGCAATCCTTGAAACGATGTGACACCATTACGGCGCTACAACAACTACTCCTGTGGAGACAGGCCAAACATTAGAAAAAGCCAATAAAGCCTAAAGCCAAAAAACACAGCGTGTCATATAATGTGCTGCTTTGCTGCGGCAGCACTGTGTTTTTGGGCTTAAAACCAAAACGTCATTAAAGATAAGATCAGATTTATTGATCGCCGTGGGGGAAATTCAGGTGTCATATAGCAGCAACAGCACTAACCATGAAACACAGGATAGGTACAGGTAGGGGCAGAGAGATAAGGCTAAAGTAAAATAGAATAAAAAATCTGCTGTCGGGCAGAACTCCAAAATTTTAAATTTTCAGGGAATGAAGAAAAACTTATATTTTTTTAAAACAAAGCCAATACTGCCTCATCAAAGTTGCTATGGTAACTTTATATATCATCAAATACTTGCATGTGCATTAGATTATCACCACTTTACCCAAATCCAGCTCAAGTGGAGTTAGGAGGTTTTGTTCATCATTGATACGGAACATTTCGTAGGCAGTGGGTAAACGTGATTGACAAAACGTGAGGTCGAATTTGAACTTTTCATTATTTGCGACAAATTTATGGACCAGTGTGCTAGCTCCTTAAATGTACAATCCATCACCAGTGAATGTACAGTATGCATGAATATTCATAAGTGTCGTCAATGGATATATGAATGGATATGTACGGTACAGACTATTAACTGTGAATGTGAGACTGATGATATATTGTGTCAACCTGCCTTCAGCAGCATCTGGACAGTCTATCAACAGTCAATTTGAATATTATGATCAACAATGAATATATGAATTTGAGTGAATAATAAGTAAGTAAGTAAATATGTCTCACAACAGTTGTCCATCTGTCACAGTTCTGTTGTGTACATGATCCCAGTAGTCAAGCAACAGTCTGCAATCCCAGAGAGAGCAGAGCAGACAATGCAGGTCTTACAGTCTCATATGGGCAGTCATCTTAAAGGAACACTCCACTGTCAAATTAGTGGAAGTTTAGTTGTATTAAAAGTTTTGTTAGATGCAAAAATAAATAAATAAATAAATAAATTATGAAAAAATGTTTTTACATGAAATGCCATATTGTGAAGCTTTGCTGTCTGATTCTACAACACCCAGAATCCACTGTGAAGGCTTGGTTCTCAAGCAGTTCTCGAGGCCATTGCCTCTAGTGCCCCGATTTATTGCTTCAGTGATAGAGAAAGCTTTTGTGGACTTGAGGCCTATTATGATTTCTAAGGCTGAATAACGTGTATTTACTCATTTAATTCAGGTGTGATTATAAGAAATAAGTCTGTATTAATCCACGTATCTCGAGAACCGTTCCACCGACCAACTTTAAATTCGCCACGCACGTTGCAGATGACCCGAGAGATATTACGTAGTGAAGTATTATGTACTGAAAACCAGTGTCTTCTGTTGTTCAAGTTAGTACGTTTCTTCTAATGTTTGAGCGGTACCCTCTTTCTGCAGTGCATAGAGAGGGTATACTTCTCCTGCTGACAAGTGGGCAGGAGTGGAGATAATCAGCTCCTGAATAAAAAAGAGGGAACAAAAAGGGGAAAAAACTCAATCTTTGTTCAGTCTCAAAATGATGTCCTCCTTTATCCAAGGGAAACGAGTAAAGTGGCCTTTAATTATAAGGTGTGGCTTAAAAGCTAATGTTAAATTACTACTAAACAAGTGAAATTACTTTGCACGTGTAATTGATTCACTAATCAATTTATTTAAACATTTTTTTTGGGAGGAAACAGACTATACCGTGAAATTAAATCACTTGTTAAGATGTCCTTTTTTTCTTTCCTTTTTTTCTGCAGTGAAGCTGGGATGGAGGTCAGTGAACTGTCACTCTCTGGATGAGAGTAAAGTGCATTCTGTGCCAAATGGACTGCAGCACACTGCTCTGCCAATCTGTTGGAGCTTGGCACCAAAAACACCTGCGGACAACTTAAGGCCAGTTCAGTGGAGTTGCTAAATCCTGATAAATATGCCAGTAGGTTTCAAACTTTTTTAAAGGGACCTCGATTTTCATTATTATTTCAGTTAGTTAACTAGCAAAATGCATTCAAACCCAAAATTATATTCAAAATCCATTCCAATTCATAAAAGATCAGTCAATTGGGATCCAAAATGGAATCAGCGTGGCTCCAATGTTCATCTAGCGTATCTATGAAGCATCTATGAAGTATATGACTCCAACTTTGCGCAAGGTTTCAGCTCGATCTCAGCCCCATTGACTTTCATTATGATATTAAAATTAAAGGTTTCATGACATAAAATTTCTATTTTTAATGTTTTTCGTTTTTTTTTTAGGTTTTCTGACCTCAATTACACCCATTTTTCTTTTGGGGGGGGGGGGGGTTTCACATGGTCTGGGGTTTTCTGAATAATTAGGCTCAGAAAAGTGCTGTGATTGGCCCGTGGACTTTGATGTCACAGTCCATTAATCCCGCCCCCTCTCCTCTCCTCCCCGCCCCTTCCCTCCCCTATCCTTCTCCTTTGGGGGAGGCAGAGCAGAAGCGATGATTGACAGGCAAAATCCCTCAACAGCGACACCCGCAGGCAAATCGATTTTTTTTTCTCTTTGCAGCTGAAAAGGCCTCGGAACACAGAGAGAAAAAAAACCTGCCATGGCTCACTGGAGTGGATTTTTCAGTTAAAACCTTTTAATACAACGTTTGAAGGACCATGATAAAGACTCTTAATGTTTTGTAAACCAGCATGTCATGAAACCTTTAAATATATTTCAAAAAGTATAACATTACGTGAAAAATATTTGATTATATCTAGACAAACAGACAGACACACACACAGACCGAACCCCTTACAGACGGCCAACCTCCTGTAGAGCCAAGCTGTAAAAAAAAAAAAAAAAAAAGGCCTGACAATGTTAACCTGGTGCTGTTTTCCTTAATTCCTCAAACCGCTTTGAATAAACGAGCGTTTCATCTGACAGTAGCGCGATGTAGCTCCCTCTGTCTGCCATCACAGCAGGCGACCATATGTCCGGGCCCATCCTCTCTCTTCTATATAACATAGAATAGATCTTACAGCAGGGCCCCTCTCCAACAGAATTAGTCAACACATAAAGTCAAATGTCAAGAGTTGTGGACTCACTTCTAATGACTGTTCATCACCTTGATGGATTTACTGGGCCGGGGAATCCTGTTTTTATTCTCAAATGAATCTGTTGGGGCCTCTGATGGGAGCCATAAAGAATGACATATTTATCTTCTGGCTAGGTGGCATGACAAGGACAGGCACTGTGAGTTATGGCCCTGGGGATGGAGACTGGGGTTCTGGTGTGTGGTGTGCTGGCAATGCCATGCCTCATAGACTGTACTGTGTACAGTATGCGCTGTGCTATATACACTTTAGTCTGGGAGGGTTAGCGTCGGAGCTTGGACAGCAGGGGCGCGGCCACTGCGTTGTGATTCAAATCAACAGCCAATGAAGAAAAGGGGGCGGGATCCACATGCAGTGGGTGATGCATCTAAATAGGATCGACGGGAAGCAATTTCCCCTTGAGAAATTTCGGCCGCCATTGTTGTGTACTGCTGTTTGCCTCTCGTCGGACTTTTTATACGAGTTGCACAGCTCTCAGACCGGTAAGAGGCGTGTCCGCTCAGATTCAGAGCGTGACGTACATCCCGCCCACAAATACCAGGGCTGTGGCCCAGAAGTTCCTCGCCAGAGCTGGCGAAAACTTCTGGGAACTCAGATTATATACACTTTAACCCATACAAACCGGGAACGCGTCTCTGTCATTTTTAGATTTCTTTGGCTATTATAAAATAGCAGATATACAAGCTCATCGTGGACATTTGTGCAAATCTTTGAATATATATATTTTTTAAAAGTGAACATTTCTAACTCAAATCTTTGCTTCTGGGGGGTCCCTGGAACAACATATTTTGAGATGGGGGTCGGCAGGCCAAATACACATTATTTCGGGTGGTCCTTGACATGAAAACGTTTGAGTACCACTGATATTAAAGCATATATGTGGTTTTTCAGAAAGCTGTTAGGATTTAGGAGACATTAGTAGAATCCCCCAGAAGCAAAGATTTGAGTTACAAATGTTCACTTTAAAAATAAATATATATATTCAAAGATTTAAAAAAATAGAAGATCTACAAGCTCTCGTGGCACTTGGAGCTTGTATATCTGCTATTTTTGAATAGCCAAAGAAATCTTAAAATGACACGGATGCATTCCCGGTCTTAATGGGTTAAAATGTTACCTGAGTGAATAGGAGTGGAAAGTCCATGGTAGTACCATAGGTAGTAGGTACTGTAGTTATTCTTTTGACAAGTGACAAAAACAAACACCATTTTTAACACATGGAAGCGAGAGAGGCTTAAAACATAATATGTAAATTTACCAATTCAAACACGAGTGTTTTCCCCAATAGCAGTCACACACCGATGCACCAGAGTTTCATGACCACTGTTCTTTCATGTAATACGTACTGACACCATTATCTCTGTGCGCGGCACGCTCCTTCCTTATATAAGGCCTTATTAATAACACGGACCATTAAAATTTATCAACCTCCATTTTAATACAACCCTATATTATAAATCCTACCACTGGTGGCCATGTAGAACTGTGTGTAGTTTAATATGGATTTTTTTTTATGGCTGTTTTCCTTACAGGGCACAGCCCTGTGGTCTTAAGGCCATAAATCAGCTCTCCTTTAATAACGATTCTAACCACCAACTACCAGTTGCATTTAGAGAATTAAATATTGACTATCTAGGCGTGTTATTGGAATTCCATGTCCATTCCATGTCTGGGAAATGCATCCCAGTTTGTCCATACTGCTGCTGCTGCTGCTGTGTTGTCATTTAGAGGCCATGCTACGTGGCAGCGCTTGGCCACACATCCACAAAGCTGCATGCCCACAGGGCAACGTCCACCACTTTCAATCTGCATGTCCTTATGCTGCTAGAATGAAACAATACATGTACAATAGTTGTATTGGCCTCAGAGGCTCAACAATATTACTTTGTCTTGTCTAGAAGAGTACCTATGCACTGATATCCCAACTACTGTATATGATGAAAATTACAGTATAGCCGGTACACACAGTACTGGAAATAGTTTCTGATGCCTTCTAATTTTACATTACATAATAAGTATTCGGGAGGTGTACGACAGTACCACATTGTTTACATAATTGTTGTCAAATGAGTGGCGTAATGGAAAACCGTCCGATCTATTAGACATTAGATGATGTATTTGTCTCTAAGCCAGAGTGTCTGTGGGCATGTATTCCTGAAATTCTTCCACTTGAGTATTAATGTGGGTCTTGTTTACTCCAGTATATTAGAAAGATACAATCCCTACTGTTAGATCAATACCGCTATTGTGAAATGGTCAATGACAATGAGCCCTCAAGCTTTTTATTTATGACCCCGCGTGGAACACAGTGAGGATGAAATAATAAAAAAGTAAGGGATAAGACACAATAGAATGTCTTGTGGGAAACGTGGATTGGACGCGTATACTGAAATCAACATGAACCATTGTCAAGTCACTTATTCCTCCTTATCCCCCACAGACTCCGTATAGGCCAATAGCTGGTGCCACATAACTCTGACACTCATAAAGAAAGGGAGAGAGAGAGAGGGGGGGGGGGAGGGAGAGAGAGAGAGAGAGAGAGAGATGGGAAACTGACTTCTCCATGTGCCTTATGCTTCAGAAGAATGGGACGTTTGTCATTAATGTATATATTTCAAAGGCCTGGTGCTGTAAAGCAATCCACCGGCATTCTTTCCCCTGCTCTGGTCTGTTCTGTGGGACTGCTGTGTTGTCTGCAGTGGCATGCCGAGTTTTGAGCTCGGGAGTTTAAATGGATTAATTACCTTTAAGGTCCTTTGGCTTCTTTTATTTCACAGACAGACTCACCGAGGGGCTTTTGAAAATGCACATATCTCCCCCTCTCCTAATGACATAATCGCCTAATTAGGTGATTTTCAAATGCAATCGGCACATAAGTAGGGGGGGTTAATTTTCCTCCCCGCTCCATTCTTCTGGGTTCGCCGCCGTTTCAGGACGATGGTTCTCACAGCGCAGGGTTTGGGAGGCTTCTTGCATGACCAGAACTCTCCACTGCAAACGAGGAGATTAGGCTGAGAATAGGCCACTGTATTCAATAAAGACTGGGGCAGCCATAGCTATTGTGGCCGTTTGATGCCTTTTGGCTTGAGATATTTGAGAACTGACATCAATTTTGAGCTTTGTTCGGCCTGGTTACGATGTGTGAACCGCCACTCACTGACCATATTCACGCGGCGGCCATTTTGCTCTTACGTCATACTGGGGTGGTGGGAGGGAGTTGTTTGTCCAAAACTATGATATTCATAAAAACGTACTACTTGTTCCAAGCTAGTAATATATAACAAACATACTACCTGATCCAAAACCAATAATATTATTAGTATTAGTACTAGTATTGGTATGTATTATATAAATCAGTGGTTCTCAAACTTTTTCATGTGAAGTCAAAATATTTTGTTCCAGGGACCCCCAGAAGCGAAGATTTGAGTTAAAAATGTTAGCTTTGGAGTATTCTGATATCGTTGTTGTCAGGCAGAAACCTTGTATCTATCTATCTATTTTTGAAAAATCGTGAAAATGTGTGCAAACCTTTTAAAGACATTTTTAGAATCGGCCTCAGGTCTCAACGGGTAAAAAAGAAAATATTTGGACATACATTTTAGGTTTCTGCCCGACAGCAATGATATGATATGCCTAATATGTGATATGCTTCACTAAAATCCTCTCAACCACTATCCTGCTCTAAATATTTTAAATATTCATTTGGGGGCGAGGGTGTGCATGTGTGTGTGTTGGAGGGGGGGGTTGCTGTTACAGTGGCTTTGCCCGTCAAAGGCTCTAGATATGGCTCACCTCCCAGCACTTATCATGACAGTATGAGAAAAAGGCTGAAATATGAAACGGTTTCCTTCTAGATTCCATTTAGCATAATATTTTAAATTCATCGTTTTCTCCCCAAAATGCAGGTTCTTTGTTGCATGTTGTAAATGGCCCAAGAATTGCTTTGCGGTGAAGTAGTGAAATTGAGAAAGTGGGCAATCTTCTACTAAGAGGTAAAAACCATGTGGCTCTAACAAGGGGCCAGTAACAATTCTTTTACTATAGGCAGTGTTAAACAGAGGTGAATACTATTGTTATCATTATTATCGTGAAATACATCATTTGGAAAATGGGTTTTATTTGCAGCACATTTGAAAGGATTAACCATTTAAGCATTTAAAAAAAACAAAAACATTGTGAGTTGGTAGATCAGCTTTTGTTGAAACGTTTTGAAAATGCTAATGAGGCTTCACTTATTTGTTACTTTCTGGATGTATCTCGCGGCTTCACCTTGAGGCAGATGACCACATTGTCCCTCAACAATGGCCTGCTTCATCCAACACCGGCAACATATTTGACCAGAAGAACCAAACATGGCCGCCATGTCACGTCTTGTTGAGG
This sequence comes from Gymnoscopelus microlampas, assembly GCF_963454915.1. Lineage (NCBI taxonomy): Eukaryota > Metazoa > Chordata > Actinopteri > Myctophiformes > Myctophidae > Gymnoscopelus > Gymnoscopelus microlampas. The sequence continues at coordinate 32,054,998 of NC_139940.1, read as the reverse complement.
GAGAAGAATAAAAAGGCCGACCTGCTCCGCTTCACTTCCTTATTATGATGTGATTCAGTCCACAGCCCTCCCCACAAAGCCCCGACAGAGACACAATCATTTTTTAACACTTTCCTCTCTTTCCTATTATCTGGTCTCCCACAACAATAGCCGCGCGGCTCAGCACCTCTCTCCTCCCATGGCTAGCGACAGTGAAGCCCCCATGTCTGTGGAGGTTTCAGAAGGGCGTGGGGGCATATCATTGAGAGCCCAGACCATGCAAACAGCGAGAGGTTCCCCCATTCAGCGTGGGGCTTCTGATGGACGTGGTGCCACTTGAAGAGGACATGCCTGGCTTGCCAGTCCCTGACAACCGTCTGTGTTTGCCAGGTGGAGCATTGAGGGGCAGTGCTTTTCCTCTTTGTGTGTCATGGTCTGTTCTGTTACCCGTTTCCTACGCTGCAAGGCCCTTTCGCTATACACACCCCGCCATCGCGCTAGCTCTCGCTCCGCTAGTGCCACGCCTGAGCAGGTAGTCTCAGGGAGGCAGCCGTGCAGAGAGGGACGTCCTCTTTCTCCCCTTTCTATGCCTGTTTTCTCACATTTAATTATCTGATTTCCTCTCCTCCCACGGCTGAGAGGAGAAAGGGATTGCTCCTCACGCCTTGTTGCTGTGGAGAGCTGTTGATTGTTCCTTTAAAGCCCACAGTGGGCCGAATGAAAGGACACCGTCTTGTTTCACATCACATATTAGACCCTCTCCACACAGCACGCAGTGTTTGTGGGCGCTGGACCTGTGTTTGGAGTCAATGAGGAGAGCATTTTGGGCTCAGTGTCACCCCCCTGCATTTCCAGGGGAAGAGGAAATCTTCATTTGAGGCCGGTTGCTCTGGAAACGAGGACTTCCTTCCTTCCTCCCTTCCTTCTGTCCACTGCTTGTACAGTAGTTGATTGTGAACTATAGTTCCTTAGACCTGAGGCCGATTCTTACTTATGTCTTCTAAAGCTTCTATATCAGTGGTGCTCAAACGTTTTCATGTCAAGGACCCCCGAAATGATATGTATTTGGCCGCCGACCCTCATCTCAAAATATGTTGTTCCAGGGACCCCCTGAAGCAAAGATATGAGTTAAAAATGTTCGCTTGAAAAGAATATAAATGTATTAATTTGCACACATTTTCTTGATTTTTCAAAAATAGCAGATCTACAAGCTCATAGCGCGGCACTCGGTGCCGCGCTATGAGCTTGTATATCTGCTGTTTTTGAATAGCCAAAGTGTAAAATAACACTGCTGTGGTGTCAGCAGCAAGAGATCCCACAACAACAGAAGCAGTTTGAGAAATGTATATGAAGCTGATCAAACACCACGTTCAACATTTCAACCGTTGCCCACACTTGCTTAGCGGCCATTTTGCTCTTATGTAATGCTCGGGGGTGGGAAACCCCATGTGAATAAGGTCATTGGTTCTCAAAGTGGGGTCCGGGGACGCCCAGGGTCCTTGGGGGGGTCCCCAGCAAAATGTGTTAATATAACGTCACAATAATTTATACTTTGGCTATTCACAAATAGCAGATATACAAGCTCATAGCGCGGCACCGATATATATTCAAAGATTTTGCACACATTTTTCAAAAATAGCAGATCTACAAGCTTGTATGGAGTATGGGCTTGTATATCCTTTATGGGCTGAATTGATTACTTACTAATCGAGGGTGACACAGAACCGATGTGTTGAATCATTGTTGTTATTATTTATTCGGAAAACACAATTGTTTTCTGCGACCATATCTGATATCTGCCTTCACTCTTTGTTTGCTGTTTTCTATGAGAATGTGTGAGTGTGGGTGCATGCGCGCGCGCGTGTGTGTGTGTGTGTGTGTGTGTGTGTGTGCGTGTGCGTGTGCGTGCTTGTGTGCGTGTGCGTGTGCGTGTGCGTCTGTGTGTGTGTGTGTGTGTGCGGCGCGCACATGTGCACCTGCGCCTGCACTCCGTGTGTGTGTGTGTGTGTGTGTGTGTGTGTGTGTGTGTGTGTGTGCCAGTCTGTATGTGTGACATGGGTCTCACATGAATACAAATACCTCTGTTAAGGGCCAGCGAGAGCAAGAGCTTTTCTTCACTCTATTGACTGGAAATCTAGTTGTCTCATCTCTCTAAGCAGATGTCTTTCCCCAAGCATCTGTTTGTATTAGTACTGTAATTGCTGGTGATAATAAGCCCATTGATTCAGTATCTAAGGAAATAGTCAATCAGGGCGGCCCATTCGTCTTACTTTTCCTGACAGTTTTTCTCCCCTCTAGCTAAACAGACAGTGCCAGGGCCCGGGCGCTGTCCACTAGGATTGGAAAAGCAGACTGGGTGGGTTGGGAATGGCTGGCCTGTCGACTCTGAGTGAATGATGGGGATTGGTGCAAACACACCAGTGACCCAATGGCTCTTACAGGAGGCCCCGGGTGATAGATGTGTTGATTTGTTTATAGACGCCTAAGCTCTATACTCTCCCCCCTCTCTCTGTCTCTCTCTCTCTCTCTCTCTCTGTCTCTCTCTCTCTCTCTCTCCGTGTGAGTCTCTCTCCCTCTCTCTTTTTCTCCGATCGCCTCTCTCTATTATCTATCTATCCATACCCCCCCTCTATCTCTTTCACTCTCTTTACTCGTCCGTTTCCATGTTACACGAGCTATGTGGCCAACCCCAAAGAGCTCCATATGTAGTGTTTGTAGGGTTTGTACAGCAGTTAATGCCGAGGCCATTAGTCATATAGCCATAGGGCTTACGTTCAATCGGATGCCTGAGCTACTATGTGGCTTCAGTGAAATGTGCCACTGTGATTACCTCCATTAACCCATTCAATCCGGGAGGAACGCATCTCTGTCATTTTAGATTTCTGTGGCTATTTTTTTTAAGAATCTTGGAAAATTTGTACAAATCTTTGAATATATTTGATTTTTTTTTTAAAGCGAACATTTATCAAATATTTTGTTCCAGGGACCTCCCAGAAGCAAAGATTGGAGTTACAAATGTTTTCTTTAAAAAGTATATATATTCAAGGATTTTCACACAATTTCACGATTGTTTTCAAAAATAGCAGATCTACAAGCTCATAGCGCGGCACTCGGTGCCGCGCTATGAGCTTGTATATCTGCTATTTTTGAATAGCCAAAGAAATCTAAAGTGACTCGGATGCATTCCCGGTATTAATGGGTTAACTGTGAATATATAGTGTATCACTGAATTGCGAGATAATTCGGAAGCAAAGACAAATGCGCGGACACGCCGTTTTCCGCTAGGTCTTGATTGGTTTAGCTGGACATTAGCATAATTAAATCATCTCGTTTGGGGTTTGCCGGGGCTATAATCAGCACACACTGCCTACAGGGTTTTTTAGCATGTTTGCGTAGCATAATAATAATGCTTGATTCTCCCAGAAACAACATGTAATGCCACCGTGTTTAAAGGGGCGTTCACGCTGGACGTGGCGTGATTTATTTTGAGCGACGGGATTCAATAATAAGTAAATGTAATAAAGACGCCACATCGAGCGATATTTGGTTTCCAAGTCAGAAGCAACACGAATAGAGCAATAGGCGTATAATCGCACACAAGTCGAAAGATATACAACTCAGGCGATTTACAGAAGCGAACAACAGAGCGACAGCCATTGAAATCCAATGCAGGAACCAAGGACCAGGACCAACCAGCTAACTCCATTTTCAGCTTCTTTTTTCTTTTCATAAATCAACGCTATTGAACACCCTTTACATCTGTGTGAAAAAAAAAATGTTTGAACCAATGAAAAGTATTAAAAAGGGCCTCTGACAAAACCTCCCAACTCCATTGGATCCTCAAACTGTCCGTCAAAACCACGCAACTCCCCCCCCCACCTGTCAGCTGTTCGGACTCCTAACTCCATTTGAGCTGGATTTCTGTTCAGACAAAACTCCTTACTCCACTTACACTGGATATGGGTAAAGTGGTGATTATATAATGACACATGCAAGTATCTGACAATATATAAAGTCACTATACCAACTTTGATGAGGCAGTATTGCTTTGTTTTGAAAATATACGGTTTTCTTAATTTCCTGAAAAGTGAGCGTTTTGGAGGTTGCTGCCGGACAGCAGAGATATGCAGATGTGACAAAAGCTTCAAGGGGAAAACGTCGCATCCGGACGTTTCCCACGATTCAAGCGAGGCGATCATTTTCTAGCTTGTCCGGTGTGAATGCACCTTGAAATGCAGTGTCTTAGTGGAAGGCCAAGCTATCGGGAGGACCACAGTCATTGTGGTCCCATTAGTTTCTCTCCATAAACCAATAAAACGATCTTAAAAGGAGAGTGAATTCTAAATACCCCCACACACACACAGAGAGGGGAATGAGAGTAAAAGTGAACAGTGTCCTGAGCCTAGTTAATGATTGTCCCATTGAATGTCTAATGTGTCCAGCTCCAGGGCTTCAGAAGCCATAATATTGTCAGAAATAAATCACTAAGTGTTTGGCTAAACTAAATGTGTTCATTGGTGAGGGCTAAAGGTCAGAGCCCCCCATCACTCGGTACTGCCAAAAGGTCATTATTACCATGTCAGTGATGTTACAAACTGCCACTGTTGTCGGGTGGAAACCTTGTAAGTCCAAAACGTCACTTTTCAGGTAGTGGAAAAAAATAACCTGTGTTCCAATGACTCTGGTGTAGTTATTACTGAGTCACAAGGTCTTGTTAATACTTGGTTAAATATTTATAAAAACCCCACAGAAAGTTACGCCTTCAAAATCTTTTGAAAATAGCTAGAATAGCAGAATTACAAGCTCAACACATCGATGTGATGCGTTGTGAGCTTGTAGATGGGCTGTTTTTTCAAACCTTTGCTTGTACGATTTAGTACATTAACCTGAGGCCGATTCTACAAAATGTCTTCTACAGTATTCTGAAAAAACGTATGTTTCTATATCAGTGGTTCTCAAACTTTTTCATTCCAAGGATCCCCAAATTGATATGTATTTGGCCGCCGACCCCCATCTCAAAATGTATTGTCCCAGGGACCCCCAGAAGCAAAGATTTGAGTTAAACTGTTTGCTTTAAAACAATATATATTCAAAGATTTGCACACATTTTCACGATTTTTCAAAAATAGCAGATCTACAAGCTTGTTTTTGAATAGCCAAAGTGTAAAACAATGCTTTTTAGCTCAAATAAAAAAGTGACACAGATGCGTTCCAGGTCTTATGGGTTAATTTACAAAAAACATGAAAAGTTGAGATATGGAGATACAAGGTTTCTGCCCGACAACAGCGAAATGAGACTATGCGATGAATCTTTTCCGACCTCTCCCAACACGTGCGCTACAAATGAGGTGCACAAATGAACACGTCAAGTATGTGTATAGCTATTTTAGAACTCCCACTGTCATATTCTCGTCTATCTTTGCTGTTCTCGCTGCTATTTCTTGTGCTTTTCTTTGGTCCAAAGCAAAGGGTCTGGCAAACCAGCACTATAGCCTTCCAACCAAGCAACGGTGTTATAGCCAGAAATGGTCTGACAACTTGTTATTTTGGAGACATGATTTTTGTGTTAGGCTTCAATATATATACCGATTTAGTTTTCCTTTCAAAAATGAATTATCTACTGTGGCCGCTGCAGCACAAAAAAAGACCAGAGAATGAATGGACTTTAAAGTTGCCCAAAACCAACAAAAAAAACGACTTCAGAATACGTGGCAAACTTCATGTGTGGTATGAAGAGAAAAATACAAACAATAAAAAAGCATATAAATGGAGACTAGCCCATGAAGACCTCTACACTCCCTTCCAGTAAACAAAAACACAAGCACATGTGTGCATGCAGAAACACACTAGTATACACGCACTGCACGCACGCGCAGACACACACGCGCGCGCACACACACACACACACACACACACACACACACACACACACACACACACACACACACACACACACACACACACACACACACACACACACACACACACACACACACACACACACACACACACACACAGAGAGAGAGAGAGGGGAAAGAGAAGACAGTGAAATTCTTTACGGGCCTGTCACAGTGTCAGAAGCAAGTTCACGGTGAGCGTGTCTTATTATGCGCGGCATTCGAAAACTAGCCGTAAATTAGCAAAACATATGGCGACTTAATGATATCAATGAAGTGGCCATGAGGGCTCTGCCTAGGAGCAACAAATGTGTTAGATGTGGAGCGGTGTATGCTCGCCGTGCCCCACTGTTTCCCTCTGACTGATAGAACAAGCCGACGCTACGTCCATTAAGATCAATACGCCGGCCATTATGTTAGTAAAAAGCACATTTACCAGGGTTGTCAGGCTCATTATTGCAAGCAGATGGCAGCCCTTGCACTTACAATTCTAGACAAGGAAAGCAGTGACAAGACTTCAAATTAGAATCTATAATGCTAATCTATTGCCTGCCGGTGCGACAGAGATAAAAATGCATTATGCGACTACGCGACAGTGACTAGGCCTTGTTGGAGTGGACTGTCTGAATACTGCAGTTCATGTAATGGCTTTGGAAGGAAGTTTTACAGCAGATATAAAGCTAGCAGAGCAAAGCATGTCAATGCAAAAAAAAAAGACATGCTCTGTGCTATTAATTTTTAGTTTAATCTCCACACACTTAAAATGGAAACACCATTTACAACGACTGTCGGTATAATGTAGCAACGTCATCATTGTAGTAAATCCATTTCTGTGCATGTGGCATGTACATTTGTAAATGGCATCTACTGTACTGTACCTAAGACATTGTGTCTTATGTCTCGCCTACTTGTTGTTAACTTGTTGTCTAGTTGTTGTTGACTAGTTGTACGAGCTCTTGTTTTTATTGTTTTATTGGATCTGGTTTATTCTATACACTTATTTGCTTTAACTCTTGCTCATTTGACTCTCCTATTTGTCTCATCTGTTTGAAAGGTAGGTAGCTGATATATTGCACTTTTACCTCAGCACTAGGTGCACTTTTAGTTGCTTGTTTTAGAAGAGAATGCACTTAAGACTTCTGGTTATTAGTAGTTTTGTTCCCTACCTATGTTGAATGCACTTATTGTAAGTCGCTGTAATGTAATGTAATGTAATGTCTTATACTGTATGTCTTGAATAGCTAATTTAATCAGAAGACAAGAGACAAGACTTGATGACGACAATGATGATGATTAGGATGATGATGATGATGATGATGATGATGATTTGAGGCACTTTTACCCTCATTAACCGGGGGTCACAGCCTACTGTCTAAATTGTGAGAAAGTTGACTAAATACAGGCTCAGCAGAGCAGAGGGGAGGAGATCTGGTAAGAGCAGACTGTTTGGTAATCACAGGAACAACTGGAGTGATCCATAAAGACATTAACACTTCATTCTCCAGCAGCCATTACCAGAGATTTAGAGAGAGGGCCTCACCAAGGCAATAACACTGTGACAAATTTAGCAACGGGAGATCAATGTTTAGGAGCACCACAGGAGCCTGGGAAAAGACTTAGTTGCCGGGTAGCCAGAATATTGTTTGGCAACTACTAGAAACCATGACAAATTTGAACTAGCAATTTGCAACAAAACATGTGTTTTGCATAAAAAGTTTTTTTTTCTCCCCCTTTCATCTGAGATGTAAAATGTTTCCTGTGCCCTGTGTAGTGCCATTTTCATATTCAAGAGCATCTACTTAAGACGTGGGTGATGATTTTATGATGTAGCGATGCTTTTTTGCGTTAACCCTTCAAGACCGGGACCGCATCTGTGTGTCATTTTTTAGATTTCTTTTGGGCTATTCAAAAATAGCAGATATACAAGCTCATAGCGCGGCACCGAGTGCCGCGCTACAAGCTTGTAGATCTGCTATTTTTTTTTTAATTGTGAAAATTGTGTGCAAATCTTTGAATATATATATGTTTTTTAAAGCGAACATTTTTAACTCTTGTTACAACTTCTGGGGGGTCCCTGGAACAAAATATTTTGAGATGGGGGGGGGGGTCCACGGCCAAATACATATCATTTTTAAGAACCGCTGATATTATTAGCAATATTAGTTAGGATTTAGAAGACATTTATAGAATCCCCAGAAGCAAAGATTGGAGTTACAAATGTTGTATGTTATAATGTTAAAAATATACTTATTCAAAGACCCACGATTTTCCACGATCTTAACCAAAAAAATAGCACATATACAAGCTCATAGAGCTTGTATATGTGCTATTTTTGAACAGCCAAAGAAATGACACACAGATGCCTTCCCGGTCTTAATGGGTTAAATGTGACATCATCTTGACTTAGGGTGTGGCGGTTTTTGCGATTGAACACTCTGCAAAGACTCAGTGGAGCGTTGTCCTCATATGGTTTGTCCCCGCGGAGGAGGGAGTCATGCTCTGCTCCTTGTTCTTTCCTGCTCTCTCTCTCTCTCTCTTCCCCCTGGACACTCCAAAATAAATGGCTAAAAAGAGATCTACTTAAACCTGTCACAGAGAGTGTCGGGCGGGCGGGCGGCGGCGGCGGTAGCCCGGGCCATTCCGCACGACCTACTCCACCCTGACCTCCCTCTTTTCAGGGGTCACTTGTAGGCTGCCTCTAGTGGGAGTGTGGGGTAGTCATGCACTGAATGACAATGTCTAAACATATGAATGAGCCCCCCCCTCGCCCCCCCTCCCTCTCATGCACCGCTGAAGAGCATTGCCACGAGATTGTGTGTGTGTGTGTGTGTGTGTGTGTGTGTGTGTGTGTGTGTGTGTGTGTGTGTGTGTGTGTGTGTGTGTGTGTGTGTGTGTGTGTGTGTGTGTGTGTGTGTGTGTGTGTGTGTGGGAGGGGGGCTTATTTAATTGGGAGTATGGCGGGTATACTGCTAGGTTGTGTTACAAGATACAGTATAAGGTTGACTTTGGATGTAGAATAATTGTCGCAATAATGAAGTCTTATTGACGTTGATAGGCGTTTGCCCAAGTCTGGACATGTTGGTCATCATACAAGGATGATGAATTTGAAACAAATATTTGTATTAATATGGATATCAGTGGTTTTGTGATTGCTTTTTCATTTTCTACTTTTTTGCATATTTGGCATAGAAATGTATATGCATGATTATGTTCATTATACACACTGGAAGCTGATTTGGAGGCAATTTACAACTGAGCAGAGTGGTAATCCAGGTAGCTAACATACTACATGATTGACAAAACCACTTTCAACATGGCGTCCCTATTTTAATTGGGCTCATGGGTCTTTTTCTTTTTCCCTTTAAAAAAAAAATATATATATATAGCGAACCTACAAACTCACAACAAGGCGTATTACGACATGTGAGCTTGTAGACCGGCTATTTTCACTATATATTGTTTTTAAAAGTATAAATACGTAGGACTTAACAACCAAGCACACACCCATTACCCCCAAAGTAGATTAATATTAGTGTAAAATAATCATTATTTTGTGGTTAGAAATTGATGAAGCACCTTCATTGAGCATCTTGCTCACCATTATTGACAGTAAGCTATGTTGCTAAGCTAAACACAACCCAACAGTGCCAGTTTCCATCAGTTTGTGACCCATTAACTTGTGTAGATGAACCAAACATCTAGGCAACAGCTTTGAATTTAGCTTTTTTTAGGGGTTTATTCCTAATACCTTTAATTTTAGGCTGAATCTGTGAATTGTACTGTGGATATTTTCAGGTTTTCACTTTTGTGAGAAGCACTGCTGGCTCTTCTTTTGACTTTGCACTTGTTTGGTCAATGTGGAATCATTGGACATTTTGCTTAACCCATTAAGACCGGGAACGCATCTGTGTGTCATTTTTAGATTTCTTTGGCTATTCAAAAATAGCAGATATACAAGCTCATAGCGCGGCACCGAGTGCCGCGCTATGAGCTTGTAGATCTGCTATTTTTCTGAAAAATCTCGAAAATGGCTGCAAATATTTGAATATGCGTTTTAAAGCGAACATTTTTACTCCGATCTGTGCTTCTGGGGGGTGCTTGGAACAACAAATTTTGAGATGGGGGTCCGCGGCCAAATACATATCATTTTGGTCACACCAGGTCTTAATGGCTTAAAATATAATCATGACAAGGCCATGCCCACAGACGTTTCTTTTTATGGTTACATATATGAATAATCTGCTACATATACTGTGCCTCTAATTAAAACATTTTGTAGGATTGTCTAACAGTATAGGCATTCATCCTGTGGTGGTATACGATGAAGAGGATTTGAGGACGAGTGCAAGAGTTCATATACCACACTGTTCTGAAGTTTCCCAATGACTTTTGCAGAGGCAATAGCAGCCACACATGAGAGGAGCAACACTGCAAACTAATGGCTTGATATGACCCTGGGTGATCCGACAAGATGTTTAAAATGCATGCTTTCTATATCAATATGATACCGATTTTCCCCATCATTAAACCAGACACTCTAAGCCCCATAATTGGCTGAAATATTAGTCCATTATTATGGAACTCCTCTCATGGGGGGATTTTGAAAATGCTCCCAGTTACCGCGGAACAAATGATAAATTATTCTATAGCTTTGTGTTAATCACTATAGTGGAGTCATGAGGGCTCGGCCCGAAAGCTCAGTTTTAACATTAATGCCTTACCTCTCATCAATATTAATATGAGCCTTTAGTAAGGGGCTGGGCGAGAGAGTGGACAGAGAGAGAGGGAGAGAGAGAGGGAGGGAGAGAGAGAGAGAGAGGCTGGGGGAGAGAGGCTGGGGGAGAGATAGACAGACAGTGAGATGTGAACTCAATGATGATACAATGTATCATTGGTTGACAGTAGCTTAGTGATCCAGGGGTAACTGGCCAATGCAATGCAGTCCCATTGTGCATAACAGAAAATAGGCAGTGTCAGAGAACACTGAATAACATGTCTTTTAATCACAGCCATTGATTTTATTTGAAAATAGCCGATCTACAAGCTCACAACGCGTCGCGATGCGACGCGTTGTGAGCTTGTAGATCTGCTATTATCAAATAGCTGACGTATATGTTAAGTGCTCGTGTGGCCCATAGTCGCTTCTTTTGGGCTGGTTTTCCTAGACCTGGTTGCTTGTTTCTCTCACAGAATCTGGCAACGCTGGTTGTCATGTGGGTGTGGGTGCATGTTCGTGCATGTGTTCACGTCTTTGTGCGTTATAGGATGACTTAATTCATTCAAAACGATACCAAACGCGTCCTGAACGGAATAAGAGCAGGAGAAACAAAAGCTCTGCATTCAAGGAAAGGCATGGAGAGGAGAAAGAACGGAGAAGAGATAGTGTAGAAGAAAAGAAAGGATAGAACGCATGGCAAGTTAAGACGAGAGGAGAGGAAAGGAGGAGATGAGAGGAGAGAGCAGCAGAGATGAGAGGAGGAGGAGAGGAGAGGAAAAAGAGAGAGGATAGGGCCGTTTGGCCACTAGTGAGGGGGCCTGAGTTTGACAGATGCTCTCGCTGATGACCATCTGCCCTGAACAGCAGAGGTGCTGAACTGCAGGTTTTAAGCTGCTCCCTCCAACAGTTCCAAGCGAAGCGGAGGAGAGGACCTCTGGACAAAAGGTTGTGCTGAGAGTGGAGCGAGGGCCGCGCCGCCGCCGCTGTACAACTTTAATTTATGATGGATGAGGGCGGAGGAAAGGTCAGGTGGTGATAAATATGAGAGCGTTTGTCCCAGGAGGTCATCAATTATGCCGCGGCTGCTAACTTTCGATCTTGCGGGTGAAATGGATCTCCTCGACGCAAGAAAACTATCTCTCAGAAAATTGGGGTGTATTAATCAAAATGGCGATGAAGAGAGAGGGGGGGGGGGGGGGTGTGGGTGGGGGGTGGGGGGGGTATAGTATATCAACTTAAATCTGATCCGTGATCCATATCCAACTGGGGCCCTCGCTCCGTGTTGTGATGCATAACTGCGTCCCCAAACAGCATTACATGGTACGGGTGGTGCGTCCCTTGAACCGAACCGGAGTACGCCATTGATTTACACAACCTTTCTCAATGGCAATTTTAATATACATTGCACAAGCTCCGCTCACTGTCATTTTTACAGTAAAGGAGAGAGTTCACCTACAACACAAGCTCGAGGAGACACTAATGCAAGGATATTAACATGCATCATGACCAAACACCATATATCATGGCTGATATATGGAATTATATGTATGTTTTTTTATTGTCAGAGGTCATTCCAATGTAATCTAGTGGGGCTCCTCAGTGGAAATAAAGGTCAAGAGAATAAAGGTAAAAAATGTATGGCTTCGCTTGACATTGCCTGTGAGTGAAAGCTGACTTTCCCCTTCTGTTAAATACATGTATCTATCTATCTATCTATCTATCTATCTATCTGTCTATCTGTCTGTCTGTCTGTCTGTCTGTCTGTCTGTCTGTCTATAGCACCTATCTATCTATCTATCCATCTATCTATCCATTTATCTCTCTCTCTCTCTCTATCTGTCTGTCCATCTATCTAACTATCCATCTATCCATCTAACTATCCATCTATCCATCTATCTATCTATCTATCTATCTATCTATCTATCCATCTATCTAACAAATTTGTACATCTCTAATAAACATTTGATTTTGGAAAAGGGATGGGCCTAAACTTCCAGTCAGGGAAAGACATTCAAAATATGATCAACTTTATTATTTGAATAGTTTCTGCCGTCCCCCCCTCCCCTTTTAACTCTCTTTAAATTTAAATATTTGCATCAAAAGGCATTTCAATTAATTGTTTACGCGTTATTACCCTGTACTGTCTTATGCAACCTTCATAGCTCTTAGCAAAGATTTCCGTCTGTGAATTGGTTGAATTCCATCATGAGGTCCTGAAATACCGGGCTCTTTTCTTAACAGGAACCAACAGGAACCAACAATAAGATCACAGTGGATGACCTTTGACCGAGGCCAACAACGTCCTTTTATCAGCGCTGGTCGTTCCTCCTTTTCTTCCTCTTTGCTACGGGCTGCCGGCCCGGGAAAAGTTATTGGTCTTCCTCCATTGTTTCTACAAACAGAGCCGAGTAATGTAGAAAAGATTGCGATGATTATGGGACCAACTAAAGAGAAGGGAGAAGAAAGAAAGAAAGGTTAAAAAAGGGGGGGAGATCTAGGTTGATGGGGAAGGAAGTAAAAGTGCTAATTCATTCTTCCTCGGTTGGTGTATATCAAACCGATGGCTGAAGGGAGTAATGGTCTTTTTATTCAGCTGACAAGCAGCCTAGATGTTGAGTCCTCCTCCAATCGATGGGTCTCCATTGTCTGTCTGCTGGCTCACATAGACAAAAAAAACAAACAAAAAAAAACTCACTTGAATTATCTGCTACAGCCCCCCAAACAGCTGTTTTTCAACACGGTTTTAAAAGATAAAGAAATATATTAGAGGGGTCTCTGTAGCAGTGTTGACCTTCCAATGGAAATGTATTACCCTTGTCCCCAATACCAATTTCATCCATGTAGGAGCCTTTAACAACGGCACCATGGGTTTACGACTGTAGTTTTTTCTTTTGTCACGTACAGTACGCTCTCAGTGTTTAAAACGTCAGACCAGGAAAACCATTGTGACTGTTATATCATGTCCTCATTTTGCCACCTATAAAAGAGTGTTGCACATCCAAGGAGGGGCGGTGTTTGACCACAGTTTTTTTTTTTTTTTTGATCTCTAAAGTTGCATAGAATCCCTTTAAATACAAAACTTTTTGTTTTAACCAAAAATATCACTTACCCTACCTTTAACTGTATCAGAGATGCAGGACAGGTTTTCAGATTCACCTTACTTTTCATATACAGTAAATGAATGTTCTTCAGTATTGAAACATACAAACAAACAAAACTTCCGAGTTGTAATACCATTTGTCGTATAGGAATACTAGTAAATAATAGGGAATTTGCTCTGTAAACACATTTTCTGTTTACCAATTTTGTTTAATTTCTATTTTAAAATGTCATCTTTCTCATATGAGCATCACAATAGCAATATATACAGTATCTGCTATCATTTCAGTTCTCATTTTTACCATTGTTTATCTCTCCGCCCACACCCCACCTCTATAAGATTTGGTTTGTTAGAGGACGTCTTGTTAAAAGTACTGCAGGAACGATAACAAAAGCAGCAATTCTATCCCAACTTAAAACTTTCTTTTGCTCGTGGCTTATACGAGTACAATAAACAGCCTACTGTGAAAACCCAGAGAGGTAAAAGCATCGCATTCTGCACCAAATAAAAATATTTCACAATCAAAGATCCCTTTCGGTTGTTCATGCACTTGAACAAGGGGGTTACGTATGACGTGTGTGGTGGTGTTCAGTGTTGCCAGATTCTGTGAGAGAAACAAGCAACCAGGTCTAGGAAAACCAGCCAAAAAAGAAGCAACTATGGGCCACGTGAGCACTTTAACATATACATCAGCTATTTGAAAGTAGCAGATCTACAAGCTCACAACGCGTCGCGATGCAACGCGTTGTGAGCTTGTAGATCGGCTATTTTCAAATAAAATCTTGCGGGGGAAATTATAATAAGCAGATCTGGCAACCATGGTGGTGTTGTGGTTTTTCCCAACCCCCCTCCAATCATTCAGAGGAAGGGCGTGATGGTGATTTGGGGGTGGGGGGGGCCCTCTAGTCCCAGGGTATAGTGTAGGGGTCTCCTAAATGTGCCATGTCGTATTGATCCATACAATCCCACCAAAAAAAAAAAAAAACAGGAGAAAGGGCCAGAGCAGCATTTACACCCCACCCTTAGCTGAGTAAGGGCTATCTCTGTGATACGAAGCTAATCAATTGTCTCTGTATGGAGCAAGCTTACCTTCCTTCCGCATGACAATGTACGTTTTTCTATAGTGGCTTCTTTATGCTGCGTTCGGTATTAGTGGAGATGTGCCTATACGGAAACTGTCTGAGGGGTCGGGCCCAGACACATTTGCAATGCATTTCAACAGTGGACGACTTGAAAAAAATAAACCCGAAAGGAAATAAAAATACATGCTTGTGTGCAGTTACAGAAGGTACATTTACACTGATGTTTGGCTTTTAGCGCAGGGGTCTTGGGATCTAGGGTCCGGGACCCCTAGGGGGTCCTCAGAGTTACTACAGGGGGTCCGCCTAATCTTTTGTGTGATATGATTTTTTTTTTATACCTTAACCACTTCAACCCTAGCATCCCTTTTCTGAGGAGAACTGTAGCCAAAAATAGCAGATCTACAAGCTCACAACGCCTTGCGCGTTGTGAACTTATAGATCTGCTATTTTTGGCAAAGGGGTATAGGTGTAGAGGGAAAAACAAGTCTAATCTGAAACACAATTATATACAATATAGAGGGGATCCCTGCTTCATCTCTCTCTCAGCTAGGGGGTCCTTGGCCTGAAAACATTGAAGACCCCTGTTTTAGCGCATTTGAAATGCCACATTGCCAAAGAAGAACATTCATCAGTGCACTTGATTTGCCATCTTGCAGCCTAAATATTTGCAAGTTTGATCATTGTAAAATTAAAATAGGACGTTTAGCTGCCTTGCATAGAACAGCAAACTGAAGATGACCAGGCACGAATGATACGTGATGTGATAAGTGAGAATTTTCAGTATATGACCAACAAGAGTTTGCTAGTGATAATCAACACATTTTGCTTCCATCTTTAGCCTTATGAAATCAATTTAGTTAACATTTCGAACTTTAACCAAAGCCATATACATCCCAAAATGATGATTGGATAAGCCGCCCTCCCAACTCTGTTGGGTGAGCCACATTAGACTCCTACAGGGATTTGGGTTTGGGTTTTATAGAAGTGCCACGCCTATAGTTCCCGCAGCATGGAGAATGACATGGATTTACTTCAGCAGACACAAACAATTTCTTGTCTGCAAAAAATGACAACCAAAACAACTTCTGTTCCATAGCATGTAATTTCAAATTCAAACAGATAGTTAGCAGTGTGTGTGCAAGGAAAATGTGCAGAAAAATCTTTGCCGGGAACTGAATGGTGAATTTGGTTGACCTCAGAAACTTCTGACATTGCTGATAATGCTTCTGGCCCAATGCAATTGCTTGTCCTATATACAGCTAGATATGCACCCTGTGTTATCAAACACGTTTTACTTCAACTCACAAGCAACAGAGATAGTAAATAATGGGGGAAAGGAAAATCTAAATCTATCCGTAGAATGGTTTTCAGACATACGGTACATACAGTATGTGCAATAGAGTTGTAACCACTCAGGTTCACAATGTCTCCCTCGTAGTTGGGTTTGTGCAATGCACATGGAGAGAGAGTGGGGGGGAAATTAACCCATTAAGACCAGGTAATTCTTATATTTCTTTGGCTACAAAAAAATGAGCTTGAGCTCATTGAGCTTGTAGATCTGCTATTTTTCGAAAAATCCATCTGTTTGTGAAAATGTTTGCAAATCTTTGAATATGTATTTTTTAAAGCGAACAGTGTAACTCAAATCTTTGCTTCTGGGGATTCTACAAATGTCTTCTAAATCCTCACAGTTTAATAACTTTTTTCATGTCAAGGACCCTCAAAATGATGTATTTTGGCCGCGGACCCATATCTATAATCAAAGACTTGAGTTAAAAAATAGCAGATCTACAAGCTCTACAAGCTCTGCACCGACTCCCGAGTGCCAGCTACAAGCTTGTAGATCTGCTATTTTTGAATAGCCAGCAAAGAAATCAAAAAATGACACAGATGCGTTCCCGGTTTTAATGGGTTAAAAAAGAAAAAAGAAAAAAAAAGAATCTCACTGCATTCCTTTTTTTTCCTCCTCCCTGAAAGCTAATAATGTGACCCGCTGATGAAAAGTTCTTCCTTTGGAATTAAGTTGAATGTCCAGCGTTATCTCTCTGTTGGAATTTCTCTTATCGCCTCCCGAAGGGAAACGAGTGACAGATTGATGCGAGGTTCTTACCTGAGCCTCCCCACGTACCCTCTGTATGTATCCTGCGACAGACAGATACTGTTAGCTCACCTCGCTATTTTATACTTAGACCTCTCAAAAGCTGTTGAGAGACGGGGGTAAAGAGAGATGGTCCCCGGGCATCTGTGTGCTTGGGTGGGTGGGAAGGATTTGGTTTCAAGAGATGCGGGGGTTTTGTCTACAACGCTGCAGACTGCAAAATGCCATTGTCGAACAATATACACACTAGCCTAGTTTCCCTCCCCATCAACAAAATGGATTCTATCATTCCTAGACAACAGAGGGATTAAATAAACATATTTTAAACAAATCCTATTTTATGTAATACTAGTACAGGCCTAACAGATCTATATTTTAGATTTTATTATTTGGGGGATTAATTGGCAATCGTTTGCATGATTCATTTCACATGCTCAAATAGACTTAATAGATAAAAGGTTGAGGAACAGAACGAAAGCCTTATAGAGCACGCCAAGGTGCTGGAGTTTGAGGAATGGGATTCATTGTGTCATGGGGTTGACATATTGTTACCCTTGAATGACCCGAATGGCAGGAAGAGCAGCAGACAGACAGACAGACAGACAGACAGACAGACACGTGCTGAACACATTTATGCAGCCTTATACTGTCCAGAGCTTGAGAACGCTTGTCTTATGTACATACAGTACAGTACCACCAACTACAGTCGGCGGCATCAACTTAAAGCTTTTACACTGTAGTACACAACTTAGAAGGCTAACGTTCTGAGTTAACAGCTACTTAAACACTATTCAGGTATACTTTGTTGGCTGGGGTCCGCCAGGGCTATATCCTTCATGTGGTTCAGCAATACATTTAGGACATCTAGCATTATGCAGTGCCTATAGCTAGTCGTTTTTCCATTATAGCTATTATGTGTCCTAAATTGTCCACACGTGTAGGTAGAAATGTCTATTATAGCTTTAATGTCATAATCATTTGACATACTGTAGGCACTACAGTAAAAAAACAAAACATGTGTGGTTCAGTTGACCTAATATTATCCACAAAAAAATCTGCTTGCTTTGCTAGCTATATTTATTATTTAAAGGTCTGTGAAATCTTGGGAATTTTTTTAAACTTTTGTACATTTTCACCTATAATGACATGCAACAAACAGGGACACCAAGTTCTAAATGCATCAGATAGATGCTTACAGTAAGTGCGAAATGTCTTTCTTTTTTTTTACTAATGCCACTCAATGTATCCTATACTGTCCTGTTCTTCAAAGGTAGCTTCTATAGATCCCCTTGCTAATACCTCTGCCTTAAATTGATTAGTATAGTTCCCAGGTTAGAGACACTCAATAACCCTCTCTCATCCAATGTAAGTGGCACTTTGAATTAGAAATGGCTGATGTCTGATGAGTCGGCTCTGCCACAGTACTGTAACTCATAGGCATGTATTCACTGATAGTGCAGACTGGCCCAGAACTGACCAATTACTGTATAAAACCTTTTATTTCTCCATTTAGGAGTTCGACTTAAGAGAGACTTTGAGGCCATGGACGGCATTACAGTAGCTTATAGGTTTTGACATCCGAGTGACGTGATTGGTTAGTTAAACGCTGTAGGCGTGTCAAGATAATGAAAGAAAGTAGCAGTGTGTCACTGAAATGTTTTTGAATTGTCGTGTCAGAGTGCACAGGCGCGTGTGATATTTTTACAAAACCACATGACCGGTGACAAAACCTTACATCCTGACAAACTCTCTCTTGCATCGCAGACAGTGCAGTCAGTGCTTACACTGACCTCTGACCTTACACTAGTATGAAGAGATCAGAACAGTGGAATACATCTAAAGCCGGGGTTTGCTGATGAAGTCGGATCCCTTCTTGCAGCAGCAGAGCTATCGGATAGGATCTGCTCTCCTTCTGCATACCAAGACAGGCCTTATTCCTCGAGCCAGTGATGTCTGCACCTGGGCAGTGTTGTTCTACTTGTGGGCTTATCTGAAAAGTCATACATTTTATCATTTGCCAGGTGCAGCCAGGACATGGTTTAAGGCAGACAAGGTCTCTCTTATCGAGAGAATATATCTCAATGTCTGATGCCTGGGATTCAGAAGGGGAAATGGCGATGTCGTTTGCTCGGAGGAATGGATATTGTACTGGTCTAGAATTTTGTTTTAGAAATGAGTATATACTGCATGGACCAAATAGATGATAAGCTATCCTTTTTTTTTCCCACCAAGGTACTGTACTGTACATGGCATTGTGTAACATGACAAAAATGTCCTTTCTTATTTGCCCTTTTGTACATTGAATAAATGAAAGCATATAATACGAAAATTGTTCCACACATGAAATATGATTCCGCTGTTTGGAAGACAACAGTGATGAATGAAACACCACATTAACCCATTAAGACCGGGAACGTCATTTTTAGGTTTCGTTGGGCTATTCAAAAATAGCAGATATACAAGCTCATAGCGCGGCACCGAGTGCCGCGCTATGAGCTTGTAGATCTGCTATTTTTGAAATATCGTGAAGATTTGTGGCAAAATCTTGGATTATATACATGTATATTTTTAAAGCGAACATTTGTAAAATATTTAGTTCCAGGAACCCCCAGAAGCAAAGATTTGAGTTACAAATGTCAAAAAAAAAAGGAAAAAAAAAACCTAATATTTGCACAACTTTTCATGATTAAAAAAAAAATAGCAGATCTACAAGCTCATAGCGGGGCACTCGGCGCCGCGCTATGAGCTTGTATATCTGCTATTTTGCTACGTTCCCGGTCTTAAAGAGTTAATAAGCACTTAACGCTATCAGCAAGCTAGAGGTAAGTTGAACTTGACGAGCAGACTGCCAGGTCAGCAACAGCAGGTATGTGATTTTAGTTTGATTTACAGTTCATAGACTGAGCCAAAGGGATGAGGGGGGGGGGGGGAATTAAGATTGTGGGAAGAGGAGCCAGGTAGACAGGAGGAGGTAAGATGGGAGCTAAAAGCAGAAATATTGTGATGTGCCAATATAGAGGACACAGAATATGGGGCGCACCTGTTAGTTCCAATGAAAATCAGTTGCCGTTGGAAACCGCAGACGTTTTATTCCAAGTTAAACGCTTGGAGTGGAATCAATACAACTCAGCCAACAGCATGTACAAGGCATAGAAATTAGGAAGCATTCTAATTAAGATGCATTTATTTGTATTTATTTTGAATTTATTTTCTTTTTTTTCTTCTGTTTTTTCTTTTTCCCCCAATTTTTTTGTATTTATACATTATTTTATTTATACGGATGACTTAGTGATTCATGTGATCAATTTGAATACACATGCAAGCATCAGTGAATGCCATCTCTGATGCCTGACTCTCACAGTTGGTCATTGTGCTTAGAACTTCTTCTTAAAGAGGTAATCTTAGACCTCCCCGAACTGCTTTATACAGTTTTGTCACTGTCAATATTTTCCCTTGCAGACAAACCATCCGTCTTGATTATATTCGGTGAACACAGAACCTGTGACATATCGTCACTGTCGGGCAGAAACCTCATATCTCCATCTTTCAACTTTTACCAACCCTAACCCTTTTTTTTCTCTTCGTAAATTAATGCCTTACTTAATCATGCAGTGTCATACAAAAAAAAATAAAAAAAATAGCAAATCTACAAGCTCACAACACCCCCAGAAACTCACAACGTGTCCCATTGCGACACGTGAGCTTTGATAACTACATTGGATCTATTGGAACACTTTTTTTCCCCTTCAATTTCCGGAAAAGTAATGTTTTTTTTACATACAAGCTTTCCAACCTGACAGCGACAATACATTCCAGAATATACAGTCTTCTATGGGCAGAAAAAGGAGCGAGAAAGAAGACAAATGTAGAAGGAGAACCAACCATTTGATGTATTACCCTGTAGGCATTGTAATTTGTTATATAAGCTTCATGTAAGCTCACCCTGCAAGATTAAAGACGTCCAGCTCAATGTATCAGTCACCCGTCAACCGCCGGGTCAATTTCCCTTTAACCCTTGTTTTGTGGTTCATAACCTTCTTACAAATATGACACTGCCAATCAAAGCACAGTGACCGAGCAGCCCAGTGACTGCCCTGCTTTCCTCTCACAGCCTCTGAGATCACCTTGTCTACTATTCACCCAGGAGGAAAGAGAGAGACTGGAAGCTTTTTGTTAACACTGAACATTATGCAGTGCATATACAGAACATATACAGTGTATATATATATATATATATATATATATATATATATATATATATATATATTAGGAGTGTAGTGATATAACGCAATACGTTTTCGTGACGATATGTGTCGTTTTCGGGAAAAAAATATCGTTTTGAAATATATATATATATATATTATTTTGCAATAATAATAATGCAAAAACAGAAGTATTTGTTTGCATTTGCTCCCCCCCCCATATGTTTTCATAATAAAAAAGTGCCATATATCGTATCGATGTTGTGAGCCCAATATCGTATCGTATCGTATCATGAAATGTGTGTATCGGCACACCCTTAATATATATATATATATATATATATATATATGTGTGTGTGTGTGTGTGTGTATGCATGCATGCGTGTGTGTGTGTGTGTGTGTGTAAAAACCAACAACTAAGTAATGAGAGAAAAATCTCTTAGTGTAAAAAAATAATTCCACTAATCGAGAGTATATCGCATTTAAAGCGTCGAACGCTATTGGTGGTTCTGCCTCCCCAGTAAATTGTTCCCTCGACTGCCGAGGCACATGACTTAAAGAGGCTCAGCAGTCATTAGCAGCCACACAGACAGAGGAGACATTACACATGGTGACATAAATGACTAAACGAATCAGTTCATCTAGTAAAGGGTGTGTTCCCTCCACGGCGTCTGTGATGCGATAAGCCTGGCATTTTTTTTGTTTAGAAATCCTAATGACTGGTGTAGGTGTGCATTCATCATGGATTATTGGGGGTCTTAATTAAATTGAGCCGAAGCGATCGCCTGTAAATCACATTACGCTGTCATTTCTCTTTACGGCAAAGGAGACAAAAGCCCCCGCTGGCTGCTGCTCGACAAGAAAGACGCCGGGGTGGGTGTTCTAGCGAGCGTCTATGCAGAGCCTGAGAGATGGGAGTAATGAGGATTAGGGGCTGCGTGTTTATAATTCAAAATAATGCTTTTGAATATCAATAATGGCTAAGACTCGGCACACAATGGGAGCCTGCTATAATGTTTGTTTGTTGTCATCAGATATCTGCTGCATAGCTCCCATTATGGCGCTCTGTCTGAATCCAGTTAGTGCGGTGATAAACTGGGGTTTTGACGGTGTTTACTCTGGAGAGGGGGGTGGCACGGTTCGAGGAGTGCTCTTATCACTCTCATTGCCGCCGCGGCTTCGCACAGTTGGGTAACAATTGGCCCGGGAAAATAAGGGGCTGACAGTGCTCATCCCCCTAAGGTGCCTGCGGCCTCATTCCCCCAGTTAACGTCCATCAATACCGCTTATTATTCAAATGAGATGAATGGGATATTGTCAGACGAGCGTGAGCCGAGTGGCAGTATTATTTTGACCTATTGTAAATGTCGTAACCTTGCCCCGGTACCCTCGTTCACCGTGGCTGAGGCGGCTGAAGGAGTGGTTCACTTCACCGTGTAAATAATGGCCCCTTGGGGTGTCAGACTTTTACAAGATGGCTGCCTATAAATCAGGTGGGCTTGGCCATTATGACATAATTTAGAACACGAGGAATTGACACCTGGCTAATTTACGAGGGGGTTTGTGAAATAGCTAGAGTAATTAAAGATTCATGTAGCTCTGCTCCGAGTGAATGTGGTCAATATGGCGGTTGTTTCCCTGTCTGGTTGAGTCACGAAGCCACCGTGCATGAAAATGATTACACCCTTATTGTGACATATTCCATCTCGACATGAATTAATCCACAACTCGAGCAGATGTCATTCAGACAAAACGCAGAAGAAGGAAAAAAAAAAGAAAGAAGTTTCGACTCACCCCGAAGCGGACATGTTTTATGAAGTCGGCTAGTGTGTTGGACACATGAGAAAATGGAAAATTAAAGAAAAAAGTGTGATGCCATGCCAGTCCTCCCATAGGTCTCACTGTATCGAGAGAGCTAGGGAGGCCAAGTGTATTGTATCCTATAGTCTCCCTATTGTTGCCACACAACACAAGTGGTTCTGGCGGCCCCAGCCCCAGTATGATGGAGCACCCTTCTCCTTCCTGAGAAAGAATGTTTGCTTACTATTTCATCATCCCCCGGGGCCACAGGAAAATAAGCCCATCAGTTGTCATTGTGACAGGATAAAAATGGAGCCGTCATATTTCAGTAACACAATGCAGGCAGAGAGAGAGAGAGAGAGAGAGAGAGAGAGCAACATTGCCCCATCCAACAAATGAATTATGGACCAAGTTCCTTCTCACGCACGACTATAAGTTAATATTATCTCCTCAGGATAATTTTAGCTAAAGTTCAATTACTGACCTAGAATTACCGTGTGGCCCAGCACCCCGCAGGTTTTGACACAGGCCTCTTTTTACACATTTATCTTTTCAGTGGAACACACTAAATCTGCATGATGGCAGTGATTTATCTACTGGTGCCCAGTCCCCAGCCCCACCACCATTCTTCTTCTGCACACAACGATCGGGCCCGGGTCCCTCGAGTCCCCTTGAGCTTAATGTAAGCTTTTCTTTTTACACTGTGTTTTCGGACCAATTTGTGTCCCCCCTTTTGTCTTCACTGAATGTGGCAGAGAGGTCTGGAGGATTCTGAATTTACTCCACAAGATGTATGACCCATGATTGTTGTAAAGTGGGGGCACACGAACTCCTACTGCAAATCCTCTGGGTGCGTCGTAATGACCGCATTGTATTCGGCGACTCCGAGCTTTTAACGATACTTTTCCCCCCAGCCCAGCACACATCTCTTGAGCGTTCACCGCAAAAAAAATCTTGACATTGACTTCGGCTGAAAGTGTCATGTTTCCTTGTCATCGCGGTAGACATCTTGTTTTTGCTGTGTTGGTGTGTATGATAGGTGTTTCCTCGGGCCGTTGTTGTGCTGATGATGGCTGCAGGGCTTGTCCGGGATATGGTGACGGACGTGCCGGTTTGGCGGCCGGGATTGTCCTGGTTTCAAGCTGGGTTGTCCCGACTCCCGAGTTCCTGAAAAATGATCTGTAAACGACGGAAATGTACTGGTTACAACATTCACTACCAAATTGTCCTGGTTTTCACCACAATTAAAATAATACTTGTTTTGACCACTTAAAGTACACAGAGTTCATCTTCTGTTCTGTTGCGAGGTGCAGGACAAATATTTGGTGCAAATTAAAAAAATTCTAATAGTTCACAACGTCACGTCGCAAAGTTTTGTTAACTTGTAGATCAGCTATTTGCACTATTTTTCAAATAGGCCATAAGTAGTACTATTCTATTTGGGTCACGGTTCAGGTGTTTGAAAAATAATGGTCACCCTAGTTCAGGACGACAAAGCAGGGCAGAGCTTCACGACACAGCTCCGACCCTGCCGGGGACACATCGTCACGTTCAGAGGGATAAATGTGGGGACAACTTAAGGGTTCACTTTCCTGGGGTTTAGCCTGGAAATTCACATTGTCACTTAGAATGCTGTTACAAAGATTATTTGTTTATAGGGTCAATATGTTCAACTTAGCCAACTGACCAAATGATAAAGCTTCATTTTTATTTTCAGAACATCTTGTTGCTGACTTAGCAACAAGACTTTCTCAAAATAAAAATATAAGCACATATATAGCTTAGCAATGCTAAGCTATGTATGTGTTATGTATTTACAAGTTGTCATTTATCTTTATGGATAACTCCTGGAAAGATATGTTATATCATTCTTGCCTTCTTTGCCATCATACATACCTTCATTTAATATTTTCAACAATGTATTTATAGTGTATTTTATTTTATATATTTTTCTTTGCCATAATTGTTGACCTTTTTCTGTGTGCACCATACATCACCTGTATAACACGTTCAAACAAAATGACATTAAACAAACACATCCGCTGAAAAAGATGTCACGAGCAACTCAGAGGATATCTCTGCATGTCATGAGCATTTTTTGCGCAGAGCTGTCTATTTAAAGAATTACATCTAAAAGATTAAATAGTAATATCACATTAGCCAGCGTATATTATGGAACAATATGTCTGTTAGCCATTTCTTTTTTTATCACACACACACTCTCTTACTCCCATGTGTGACAT
The DNA here is from genome assembly GCF_963454915.1 of Gymnoscopelus microlampas. NCBI lineage: Eukaryota > Metazoa > Chordata > Actinopteri > Myctophiformes > Myctophidae > Gymnoscopelus > Gymnoscopelus microlampas. The sequence goes on along the minus strand of NC_139940.1, from coordinate 32,029,880 downwards.
TTGATCTACAGCATATTATATGCCATCCTCAGTACTATTCTATTTGCATAAGAATTGACTGGGCTGCCTACTAAGCAATGGCCCGCTTAAAGACTCAGCTGAAAATGTGTGTGTGTCACGAATATGAACATTCCAAATCAGGTCAGAGTCTCACCCTCATATCCCCTAACAATTATTTGGCAGGCACAGTGATAGTCACATTCAAACAAATCAAATTTCATTCTTATGAGACACATGTTAAAGAGGTGTACACTTTCAATAATTATTCTGTAAACTGCGGTCCGCATATTTTCATGCAAATGTATTAGATAGTGACACATCAAATATGAAATCCAATTTGTTGGTTATGAAACACATGTAGGAAAGGGAAATGTGTACACTAATTATTTCTGGTGGCATCCTATCCCCCACACCCCCCTTCCTCCCCCCCTTCAAACACAAACCGAGCTGGATATTACATTTGCTTAAAACTCAATCATGGCAAAATGAAGACTCGATTTGATTTTTTTTTAATAAAGATAAGTCACTTCTATCATTGAATCGGGGGGGGAATGCTAATCGGCACTTTCATTCGGGGTGCCGGCAGATAATGTCACCCTAGCTTGAGGCTCTTATTTTGCAATAAAGCATTTACATTCTAATGATTTTATTATAGCTTATACAGGCTGTCAGCGACAGACCGACTGAGCCGGAGCCACTTCCTCTCTCCCGGTCCCCCCCACCCCCCCCCCCCCCCATTCAAATCGCCTGGCAAATTGTATCAGCTATCAGCTCATAGTGCTTTTATCAAGCCTGGCCCAGTGGCAGGCCTGGACCACCACAATGAGATGTCTACTGCTTGAAGAGTCTGTATTTAATCATTTCTGCTCGCCGGCATTGTTCTGCTTACAGTGCATAAATAAGTGCTTCAAATAACCCTGGAGTGCCACTGACAATGAAACAAAGTATCTGTCTTATTTATCTTCCTTGCATTCTTCACTAGGGCCCCCTATTTTTTTTTCTGTTTTCTCTTTCCACCACTTTTCTTTATTTGCCACAGGCAATGTTTCTTATTCAACCACCTATCATCTTGGAACAGTTTGAAATTACTCACTGATGAGCAGAAAGCTTTTGAGATATAGATAACGAAAAAAAGCACTTTTGAATGGTGAAAACCTCACAGTCTCTTGACAACACTATTAAAGAATCGTGAGAGAGAAGGCATGGGACGGGAATGCATCCAGTTCTTTGGCTGAGCGTTGGAACTGTTTAATCTTCCTTCACTGAGAGATGAAAACAGAATAATCATTTATTGACTTATATCCAGGTATACGGTATATGCAAAAAGTGTTGCACATTTAAGTGAGGTATAACTACTCAAATTTAACAATGTATACATCTGACCACGTTTCATCGCCACCATAGTATACTGACAGGTACGAAAATCTGCCAAATGAACCGAATATATCACAGTATATTAATGGCATCTGTGAATTCATTCTCTAAGTTAGTTTTTCACAGCTATAAGCAGTGTGGACTGTACTGAAACGACAACAAACGCTTTGACTTGAGCACTGTGCTATTAATGGGCGGAATCTTACATAGAGGACTACTGGGGACGGAAACCGAGTAGGAAACGAGACCCGTGGATATCTGGGACTGCGCGCTTGTTCCTATAAAACTCTATTTTGACTATGTGTTTATGGGACCCCGTGGCGTTACTTGAAGCTCAGGTACTATAAAGAATCTCAGCTGTATTTACAATGGGAAATCTTCCTAGTGGTCCAGACCATTACAAGATGGGTGGGAATAGACTGAAAGTAGAGTATTTTCTGGCTATATTATTGGTACTTCAGGGCCTTTTACAAACCAACCGTGCAGTTGTACTGGTGTGATCATTTTTAGATGAATAATGTTCTTATATTGTACTTCTCATAAAAAGATCGTGGCCAAAGGGTAACATCCTCTAAAACTATAAAATTTCCTATGGTGTGATAACACATGCTCAACGGCATCACGTTAACCCATTCAAGACCTGAAGCCGATTCTACAAATGTTTTCTAAATCCCAACAGTATTCTGAAAAAGCATAGGTTTCTATATCAGTGGTGCTCAAACTTTTTCATGTCAAAAACCCCGAAAATTTGTATGTATTTGGCCGCCGACCCCTATCTCAAAATGTTTAGTTCCAGGGACCCCCAGAAGGAAAGATTTGAGTTAAAAATGTTCGCTTTAAAAATATATATATTCAAAGATTTGCACAAATGTTCTCGATTTTTCAAAAATAGCAGATCTACAAGCTCGTATATCTGTATATCTGCTATTTTTGAATAGCCAAAGTGTAAAATAATGCTTTTTAGCTCAAATCGAAAAAGATGCGACACAGATGCGTTCCCGGTCTGAATGGGTTAAATCAATTGTTGTCGTCGTACAGTTTGCCTGCAGAGAAGTAATCATAAAGGCTGTTTTCTTGTCCCCAAAGCTGATTATGTGTTATTTTGGCACACACCTGATCTTGTCAAATCATTGTGACACAATCAACTGTGTCAGGTAAACATTAGGGACATTAGATGACGTGATGTCCCTAATCCCTGTCCGTCTACGGTGTTCATGGAGCAACAGATAACATGTCTGGCCATCGCTGTCCTGTCCAAGGTGTACCGATACCTTTCAGCAGGCGGTATTGTGTTCCAAGTTTAACAAGAGTGCTTTGAACTCCCTTTGGAGTTGGAAAACCTGACCCCCCTAGGTGAGTTCGTCATCATAGCCTCATGTATCAACATGAGCTAGAGAATGCCTCAGAGGGACTTTGACTAATTGGTGGGGGGGCTAAACTGCCGCTCATGAATCTCTTGGTCCCAATCCCCTCAGAATATAATGAATCCAGGCAGGTTTTCAAAAAGCCCAGGAAACATTTCTTGTGACCTCAGTTCGGTGAGGTGTTATTCTCTGTGAGACACGGCCGTAAACCCATCCCTCTTCACCTAGGGCGGTTAAATACCTGCCATTGTGCTACCATTGTTCCGTTATTGCTGTTGTCCCTTTTTCTTTCAAGCTCAATTCTTTATTTTGGTGTATATTGTTACTTCCGAAGGAGCTCTTCTTATCCTGAAGGCAAACATCAAACTAAGAGACAATATCGGCTGCACAAAAGACCTTCCAAACTCTATTATGTGCTCTTTCTTTCTTTCTATCTCTCTCTCCCCTCTCTCTCTCTCTCTCTCTCTCTCTCCCCCCTCTCTTCCAATCTCTTGGAGGGTATCATGATTCTCTCTCTCTCGTAGAAGAGGTAGTAGTTTCAACATGGAAGAGCCTTGTGGTTAAATGATGCCACTGAGCTATTTGAACCTGCTGTGTTGGAGGGATAGATTCTCCATCTATATGGACAGCTAGCGCGTGTTTTCTTGAGTAATCGGAATCATATTCTTATACTTACTAGAATGAGCGATGGACGATTTTGACATTATGTGACAAAAAGGTAAGCATGTGGCATACCTTTACTGTAAATGCAACTTATGGTTCAGTATAGCTGTTGAGCTCTACAAAGTTCACAATAATAGTGACATTGCCCTATCAGAGTATACAGCACACATTGTTATTACTCTGCCACTGTTAAAGAACCCTATAGAGCAATCTTTATTGCTTTTGCGTTCAAATATTTTGTACAACCCTCTAACAAACCCTCGATTGTACATTTTGTGGCTGGGTCCCACCCATCCCAACAGTAAATCAGCAAAAGTCTGCAGTCATTGTTGACGTGGTGATAACTTTGCGAGTGTATGGAAAAGAAAGCAACGACTGTTTTGTAAGATCTGATTGGTTGGATGTGAAAAGCACGGTGACGTTGCAAATTCTGATTGCCGGGAGTCAAGGTTCACGGCGCTTTGCATTGTGTTCTTCTTCTCCTCCTTGTTCATCGGCGATGAGCGGCTTGATTTGTTCCTTCTACAGTATGTCGAGTCTTGAAAATTAAGCAAAATTACGTCAAAATTCCATGAAGACCTGGAACGCATCTGTGTCACTTTTTGATTTGAGCTAAAAAAGCATTATTTTACACTTTGGCTATTCAAAAATAGCAGATCTACAAGCTCATAGTATGGCACCGAGTGCCGCGCTACGAGCTTGTAGATCTGCTATTTTTGAAAAATCGTGAAAATGTGTGCAAATCCTTGAATATATATTGTTTTAAAGCGAACATTTTTAACTCAAATCTGTGCTTCTGGTGGTCCCTGGAACAACATATTTTGAGGTGGGGGTCAACGGCCAAATACATATAAGTTTGGGGGTCCTTGACATGGAAAAGTTTGAGCACCACTGATATAGAAACATACGTTTTTTTTTCCAGAATACTGTTGGGATTTAGAAGACATTTGTAGAATCGGCTTCAGGTCTTATAGAACCTTGCAAATTTTTGTTTTCGAGTTTTGTCAGGAGATCAAGCGTCATTCATCAACACTGAACGACTTTAGTCTAATTCCTCAGTAACATTTCTGGACATTAAAAAATTTACAGTAAATTGTAAATTCATTCATCGTTGACAGTTTGAACATTCTTTATTTCCCTCAATTGTTACTTACTACCAACCTCAAAAAGGGGCTTTACTCAATGCACCTGATGCCATCAGGACGACGGTACTACACGGTACCTACAGTAAGTTGCAAGCTCGGGCTCAGAGATCGTTTTGTCCCCACAAGTACAGGACCTCTGAACAAATATCTCAGTTCTGCGCATGAGTGATGTCTCTCCATAACTATTACTGATAGTCTACTTTTTCCTCTGTAAGTGTAAGGGATGCGTTGTGTAAGTGTATCGTAGCATTGTCTATGTATTTTGTTATTTGTTTATCTATTGTGTGATTTCTGTGTCCTGATGGCTGGCCTGGCACAAAAGGAATTTCCACAATGACTAATAAAGAATATCGATATATCCCTGTGTATCAAGTAGCCTATGGGCTTCAATACACACAAAAAAAAGTAAATACGGTACTGATAATAACAAGTAGAAAACAAAATAAATGAAACTATATGCAAACAGAATAAGAAAAATGTCCTTGCAGGGCTAGCTTAACACTTTAGCTTACGGTATTTTCTTTTAAAGAATATAGCTTAGTATCTTCAGCAATCCCCCCCCCCCCCCCCCTGCCTGTCATTCTGTTAGGTAAAAGGTAATAAATATATATTTTTAGTATTTCAGAAAAAATAAATGATCTACCTTTTAGAGGGAAAAAAATGCATTCTGGGGGGAAATTTACATGCGGCACATCAGCGGACCAATCCCTTTCCCTTCAGTTATTGCATTATTCACTGTGTTCATTTCCTGTTGATCAGATTGGCTGTTTGATGTATTCATCCAACTTGACACAATGATGCTGATAAAACACTGGCAAATTTACTTATTCTGGTGACAGACAGCAATTTAGCGGGGAAATGAAGTTGTCCTGACGACGATTCCATATTGCACACACACACACACACACACACACACACACACACACACACACACACACACACACACACACACACACGCACACTGCAAATAACCTAGTTTGAATAATCTCCGCCACTGTCTGTTTAAATGATTTTTATACCAGTTTTATAGGAAGCCTTTGATGTGATAATACTAATTCCCTGCCTCTGAGAGGGAGACGGTGGAAAAAAGTACAAATTATTTCAGTATTAGGATGTCAGTCAAGCCTCTCTACCACACCTAGCTCCCTTATTAACTAGTAATGATTGAGCACCGTCTACACTACATTACCTTCTTCAGTGCTTCACTGTATTATACATTTGATTTAAAAACGAGGAGGAGAAAAAAATAAAAAAAGGTTGGGGGAATGCTTTAATCTCTGTGCTTTGTCACTCAATGCAAAATAATCAATTTAGGGAAACCTGAAATATGAATGATTCTTCTCACTGCTTGTTTGTTTCTCTACTGCCTACCTTTTCCACATAAACAATCATTGGGGTATGCAAATACTGTACTACTTTTACTGTAGGTTTACAGAACAAGTGTGTCTGTACTGTATATGAGAAGGCTGCATAGTATTGGCTGATTCCCAAGTAATGTGTTAAATACATTAACCCATTAAGACCGGGAACAAATCTGTAACCACTTTGACTATTATCTAATACTTTGGCTATTCAAAAATAGCAGATATACAAGCTCATATGAGCTTGTAGATCTGCTATTTTTGAAAAATCATGACAAATCTTGAAAAATATATGTTAAAGCGACCATTTTTAACTCAAATCTTTGCTTTTGGGGGTCCCTGGAACAACATATTTTGAGTTGGGGGTCCACGGCCAAATACATATCATTTTGGGGGTCCTTGACATGCAAAAAGTTTGAGAACCACTCATTATAGCAACATACGTTTTTTCCCAAAAACTGTTTTTGCACAAATGTTCACGATTTTTCTAAAATAGCAGATCTACAAGCTCATAGCACAGCACTCGGTGCCGTGCTATGAGCTTGTATATCTGCTATTTTTGAATAGCCAAAGCAATCTAAAAATGACACAGATGTGTTCCCGGTCTTAATGGCTTAATGAAAAGCAACACCGAAGACACACAGGCTACTGTATATTGACAGCGTATTGTAATTTTGCTCTTTTTTTGGTGTCTCTTTTCTAAAAGCCTCTGGGTTCAATCAGAGGCAAATGTCCTTGTTATATTCCTTAAAATAGTCTAATTCAAAATCTGTTTTACATAGAACAATGCCCCTAATACATGATTTAAGGAGCTTTCACGTTAGCACATGCATTAGGATAATGGAAGAAAATGATAAAACTTTCAGTAGCATTAACATTTCATGCATAAAATAAAAGAACGAGGGGGGAAAGGGTTCAAATGAGACTTGGAAAAGAAGAAATGTATGCTTTTGGAGAGAATGTTGCATGTCAAAAAATGGATAACAAGGCTATAATGTATATATTATTCATTTGTTTACCACATTTATTGAGGTTTTCTACCTACCAGGAGTAACACGTGTGGTTTGTTGAAGATGTTTACAAGTGATCCCAAGTGATCCTGGAGAAATCCAAAACATTCCAAATGTGTTTTCCCTTTTATTTATTATGTTCTTCTTTTTTTAAGCAGTACTTGGTTTATACCTGAAAGATGTGACTGAACATAATGGATTATAACCTGGAATGCTGTTTTTTATAAAACGGCACAGTGGAGGTTAGAAGATGCTTCATAAATATATTCCAGACCCTTTCCTTATTTGTGCATTATTTTCCAAAATACTCTGTGTACACTGTTACTTTTCTACAAAAGATACCGTCTAATTATTTTACACTTTGGCTATTCAAAAATAGCAGATATACAAGCTCATAGCGCGGCACCGAGTGCCGCGCTATGAGCTTGTATATCCGCTATTTTTGAAAAATCTCGAAAATGTGTGCAAATCTTTGAATATATATATTCTTTTAAAGCAAACATTTTTAGCTCAAATCTTTGCTTCTGGGGGTCCCTTGAACAATGTATTTTGATGGGAATCGGTGGTCAAAAACATAAGTCAATATGCCTAGATAAGAGATAAGAGAACAAAAATAAACAATTAAAATAAATCATCTATTTGGATGATGGCATGAATTTAAAAAAACTTGCGTCCGTATAGTTTACAATAAAATGTGTAAATAATATCCGGGGACCTTCTTCCTATACGGTGAAACTTGTAGGTGGGGAAACCTACGGTACGGTGGGAGCCTTTACAAGCATTAGCACTTCATTTAAGGTAGTAGTAGTATCCTGAATATTGATCGGCTGTAGCTTCATTAGCTGGGAACTGACATCCCAGATTGATGTCTCTTTAAACTGGGTCCTTGGTCAAGGAATACCTGGGGAATCACACTATTGACTTTGGACTGTTTGTGCTGGGCTGGAGCCTCTGGAGACTTTGTGTTAGAGCTTTAATGGGATCCATCAATTCAGCTCCCCTTTTAATAATTATTGTTTTACCATTCAGAAGAGACAAGAGCATCTGACTTTTCCCCCCTTTTTTTTCTTTCTCAGGCTATAGCCGGGAGATAACAGACTGTCTTGTCTTGGTTTCTGCATAAGGCTTTTTTTTTTACTATGCAGGCATTTGTTTTTGTTCATTTTTCTAAGTCATGACAACCTCCTCCCTTTCAACGTGCTCGTCCAAAGAACAATACACAAGGGAATGACATAAAAAGATACAATTTCATACGGGCCAATCTGCAAAATCCCTTTCCGCAGTGATTTGACATCATTAACCTGTACATTGAGGAGAAAGAAATAGCTCTTTTTTTTTGTCTGAAGATTAGCATTGTGTAATTGAAAGTCTGTATTGCGTGTACCCCTGTCTGAAAGACAATTGATTTTCATACACTTGATGTAGGAATCCTGTTGTTTTGCTCTTAGCGGCGCCTTTGATTCTCGTCTGCCTTAACACACAAGGACCACAGGAAGTTGAGACACGCATAAAAGCACCAACCTTGTAGACCTTCAAGTTCACCTTGTAAGGGTGGGGGGCAGGGACACATCTGTCTTTAGAAGGTCGGGGGGGTTGGGGGGGGGGTGTTCAGAGAGAGAGAGGCAGAGGGAGAGAGAGAGAGAGAGGGAGAATGATAGTGATAGAATGAGAGGAAGACAGAAAGAATTAAGTGATCTTAGTGAATGATGAAAAGGAATGCTAATGTTAAGTACATTGATCATTCGCTCAACCCCCCCACCCCTTTGCCCCCCCCTCCCCTCCCGCAATATCAATACATTGAAAACATCATTTGTATCAGCAGTTGTTTCTTTAATTAAGATCTGGCCCAAATCTTTGGTATTGATCCGTGCCATTACCTTATCGACATTGTCTCGCCCGAGCTGACTCAGTGGCTTTTCCTCTCTCTCTATTGAAATGACCTGGCTTAACCCGTTGAGACCGGGAACGCATCTGTGGGGCATTTTTTAGATTTCTTTGGGCTATTCAAAAATAGCAGATCTACAAGCTCGTAGCGCGTGCCGCGCTATGAGCTTGTAGATCTGCTATTTTTTGAAAAATCGTGAAAATGTGTGCAAGTCTTTGAATATATATGTTTTTTAAAAACATTTGTAACTCAAATCTTTGCCTCTGGGGGATTCTACAAATGTCTTCTAAACAGTTTTTTTTAAGACACTTTTGTTGCTTTTGTTGGTTCTCATGGTTTCATGTCAAGGACCCCCAAACGCGGACCCCCATCTCAAAGTATGTTGTTCCAGGGACCCCCCAGAAGCAAAGATTTGAGTTACAAAAAGATTTGAGTTACAAATGTTCTCTTTGAAAAATCTGTATATTCAAAGATTTGCACACATTTTCACGATTTTTCAAAAAATCGGTGCCGCGCTATGAGCTTGTAGATCTGCTATTTTTTGAATAGCCCAAAGTGTGAAATAATGGTTTGACTGGTTACACTAGATGCGTTTCCCGGTCTCAATGGGTTAAGGGTACAAAGTGCACTGCTGTATTATGTCATATAAGCAAAGCCACGTCTTTGTCTGCTCTGTCTTGAATGAGGCATTCAAGGTAAGTGGCACGGACCGGTATCGACATCGCTTTGCATCACTTAACGAAATTAAAACATGTGGGAAAATAGCGCTGTGTGACTGGAATGCTTAAATGAGCCACAGTCATCATGAACGTACTGTACTGTAGCACATGAGTACTAGATGAGATCACATTTCGGGGGCCTTGTCAAATAAATTAACCCATTAAGACCGGCGGGAACGCATCTGTGTGTCATTTTTGTTTTTGATTTCTTAGGGCTATTCAAAAATAGCAGATCTACAAGCTCATAGCGCGGCACCGAGTGCCGCGCTATGAGCTTGTAGATCTGCTATTTTTTGAAAAATCGTGAAAATTTGTGGCAAAAATCTTAGATTATATATTTTTTTAAAGCGAACGTTTGTAAAATATTTAGTTCCAGGAACGCCCAGAAGCAAAGATTTGAGATACAAATGCCCGCAAAAAAATGCAAATATTTGCACAACTTTTCATGATTTTTCAAAAATAGCAGATCTACAAGCTTGTAGATCTGCTATTTTTGAATAGCCCAACGAAATCTGAAAAATGACGTTCCCGGTCTTAAAGAGTTAAAAGACTGATCTCTGGTCTCTCTCTGATTGCATGAACAGAAACGAAATAAAAACCAATGCCTTTTTATGGATGTGTTATTTATCCTCCCTGGAACATACAGTATGTGTGACAACACATAGACAATATAAATGCATTTCTTTTCCATAAATAAATACAAATAATAATAATAATATATTGTTCATAAGGTCTTATATATCCCCTGATTGGGCCTCATGCACATCAATAAGCCCTCTAAAGGGATCATGTCTCAGGAGTCCCCCAATAATTCCCTTTGAGATGGCCTCCCATTCATCAGTACAGTGTGGTATTTACTTCATCATTATTAGGAATCTATCCTACGGTCATTACAGTGATTGATACTGCCATTGGAATGTCAAAACAAGCTATATATTCCCCCTCTACGGAATATCCCTTTACTCGGATCTCTTTCTCCTGTCTTTAATTGAACAATAACGTATTTTTCTCTGAGCTCTGTTATCTGGGGTGTTGGGTGGCTCATCCTTATATCAGTCATGCTCTCTCTCTCTCTCTCTCTCTCTCTCTCTCTCTCTCTCTCTCTCTCTCTCTCTCTCTCTCTCTCTCTCTCTCTCTCTCTCTCTCTCTCTCTCAGTGGTGGAAAGTAACTAAGTACATTTACTCACAATTTTGAGGTATTTGTACTTTACTTGAGTATTTCCAATTTCCAATACTTTTACTTCTACTCCACTACATCTCAGAGGCAAATATTGTACTTTTACGCCACTACATTTACTTGAAAAATGTAGTTTCTAGTTACTTTTCAGATATAAACTATGATATAATGAAACATACATTAACCACTTCAGCCCTATTTTATACATATATTATATACATATATACTATATATGCATCGCAACGCATTGTGAGCTTGTAGATCTGCTATTTTAAAAATATTTAGTACTTTTACTTTTGGTACTTTAAGTACATTCTGATGCCAACACTTGTGTACTTTTACTCAAGTAAATGTTTAATTCTGGACTTTTACTTGTAACAGAGAATTTTTATATTGCAGTATTGGTACTTTTACTCAAGTAAAGAATTTGAGTACTTTTTCCACCACCACTGCTCTCTCTCTCTCTCTCTCTCTCTCTCTCTCTCTCTCTCCATTCCCCTCTTCCCTCCTTTCCTTCCCAACCTTGGAGGCATGATCTGCGCGGAGCCGCCGCCCATGGTGTCTCCTATGCAGCCCCATCTCTCCATTCATGGCATGGTGGTTGGTGGGATAGGAGAGGCTCCTGATTCTTCCACCATGCTTGGCTATACGCCTCAGGTGGGGTTTTCTGAAGAGCCCGCCCGCCGCATGCAGGCAGCTATAGCCTCACACACAGGCAGAGCCGTCAACACTCCAAGCCAAACCCTGCGTCCTGCTGAATAAACCAGCCAGTCGATCCCACTTGTCTCACCGCGTGAAGCAGTCCAGCATCCACCCACCTGATAAAATACTAACCCCCCCCCCCCCCTCTTCTCCAAACCCCTGAAGTGTTAAATATGTCCCCCCCCCCCTACTCAACCCCCTCCTCCTGCCCCTGCAGGAGCACCCCACGTTCTCTTTCTGCAAAAAAAAACCCTCAAGAAGTTTTTTTTTCTCCTTTCTTTTTTTTTTTGTTGGGTGAAAGGATCGGTTGGAGGCTTTGCATCTCCATGGGCATTTTTGAACAACGCCTGCTCCACTCCGATTGCAAACCGACCACAAACAAATCCAGTAGCCCCCCCCCCCCGCCCCCCCCGCTAATCTGATCATCTCATCCCTGGCACTTTTCATGCTGGGTTCCTCCCTCAGAACCCCCTTGTACTAGTTCCAGCCTGGGAGTGTGTGATAAGACACTGGAAATTTAGTCATCATCTTCCCCTGCGCAAAGGAGCTCAGAGGAGGGGATTATGATATTCCTATAACCTTACATTGGATATGGACAGGGGCTGGCTCCGTAGCGTGGATACAATCCGGTACATAGCTGTCCATCCATCCCTCTTTCTCCCCCCTCCATCCCCATCTGCCACCTCTCTCCTTTTAAAAGGTTGACTTTACAAGATTAGCGCCGACTAGCCCGTCATCATGTTAGCGGAGATAGCGGGGAGAAAACATAGTGTTTGCCGTTGTTGAATGCGTTTTGCCATACTCCGATAAGAGGGGCGATAAACATAGACCATTACCTCTCAATAATATGTATTTTTCTGTGCGTTTTGCTTTAAATAATATCCCTCGAATGTAAGAATGAAACGGTATGAGTAAAAAATGTGTTTTAATCTGGGGGGAAAAGCCGAACAAGCTGTGCTATTGGCCACGGTAGAAGAGCACTTGGAAATGTTGAAAGAATATGCTTTGTACGAGTACGATTTTAATCAAAGTATTCCAAATATTTTGTGTTCGTGAAATGATGGACAAGATAAAATCACTCCCGCTCCCCATAGACCTAATTTTCTTCAGGTTGGCACATGCTGATCACCACTCTGTTGCAGAGAGGAGCATTGAAATGACTTTTTGGCATTTATGGCTGCCAAACAAATCAAAACATCATGTTCACATTTTGCAAGCATGTGTCTCATTTAGTTTGGCAGTACGCGCATGATTTGCTGTGTAATTATTGTGAATGTCATTCAGAATATATTTTTGGCCGGTCAGTATTATCTAATTGCACTGAAAATGATGAACTGCATGTGCTACATTTTGAATGTGTTAATAAATCTCAGTATCCTTTAGTTGAACTCGTAGGCACTGCATAAATTATTTTGAACTCAAGTTGGGAACTCAAAAACTATTGGCACACGTAGCCAAATTTATACAAGCAGCTAAACACTAGTGGGATAAAGGGGGCTGGTTAGAAACGTGTCATCTAAAAGCACAGAAATACTGTGGTGTATGAAATAAAGTTGTTTTGGAGCACTTCAAACCACTGTGGTATTTAGCCAAAGTCGATGTCTAATCATCAGTTGACGTCTAAGCTAAGTCTTTAAATGTACCGCTGACTCACATTTGAAGACCATACTGTTAAATTAATATCCACTCAATGACCTTGACTTTGGCCATTAAATAGCTGCGCCCACGAAGCTGTATTGGAGATCATTAGGACGAAAAAATGCTGCCTTTTAACCCATTAAGACCCGGGAACGCATCTGTGTCATCTGTAGGATTTCTTTGCGCTATTCAAAAATAGCAGATATGCAAGCTCATAGCGCGGCACCGTGTGCCACGCTATGAGCTTGTATATCTGCTATTTTTGAAAAATCATGAAAATGTGTGCAAATATTTGAATATATGTTTTTTAAAGTGAACATTTGTAACTCAAATCTTTGCTTCTGGGGGTCCCTGGAACTAAATATTTTGAGATGAGGGTCCGCAGCCAAATACATATAATTTTGGGTGTCCTTGACATGAAAAAGTTTGAGAACCACTGATAGCAACATAAAAAAAACTGTGGATTTAGAAGACATTTGTAGAATCCCCCAGACGCAAAGATTTGAGTTACAAATGTCGGTGCCGCGCCACGAGCTTGTATATCTGCTATTTTTGAATAGCCCAAAGAAATCAAAAAAATCACACCCTGTGTGAAGGTAGCGGCGCCTTTGATACATTTTGTCATCGATATGTGTTTATAATGTGTTTATAGCCATGTGTCACGTGAAGCTTGACCAATCACTTTGTTGACGCACCTGACCAATCAGAACGTTGACGCACACGGACAAAGTCAGGTATAGAGCGGCTAGCGCCGCTAAAAAATGACACAGATGCTTTCCCGGTCTCAATGGCTTAAAGCTTCAGCCTCAGAGAGAGTATAAAGTCAGGCCTCTGGTACCGCAGCTCTTGCTGGGCACATTCAGATCCAAACACTATAACTTATAATAGTTATTAGAGAAAGTCTACCTGGGGTTTTGGCAGTGAGACAGGGACACTAAATGGTGTCAGAGGCAGGTAATTATATCGCAGCCCCCCCCCCACCCCCCCTGTACTGCCACCCATCACTGTCACAGTAGAACCTGTCCCCTGGAAACTACAAGGCTGCTCCACCAACATGAAAAGGATTCCTAGATGTATCTACCAGTCCATTAAGGGAGTCACGTTTGCGGTATAACATCAGTCAGACATTATAATAGCCCAGAGTTTGCACTATAGTGTTTTATATACAATGAGCTTTATTGTACTGTCACATTTATGAGATACATTATTACACATCCTTGACAGGTGGTGTTAAATATTGATTATGGCGGGTGTTTGAAATAATTTGGCTATAGATTACAGTAACCCTTCTCTCTCTCTCTCTCTCTCTCTCTCTCTCTCTCTCTCTCTCTCTCTCTCTCTCTCTCTCTCTCTCTCTCTCTCTCTCTCTCTCTCTCTCTCTCTCTTTCTCTCTCTCTCTCTCACACACACACACACGCCGTCACACACACACTGTATTCTCTCTTTGCGGTGCCGCAAGTTCACATTCTTCAGCGTCTGTGATACAGACTCACTCAAAGTCAGATTAAATTAGAGCAGGACTGTCTGCTAGAGATCCAGAGTGACAGAGATGTCCCTCACTACAGGAAGCAGCAGTTATACCACCACCACCCTCCTCCTACCACCTTCCTACCCACCCCCAACCCACCCAGCCCCCACACTCCCCCCATCTCCCATCAATATTTCATTAGGTAACCTTAGAAGCAAACTATAAGTGTGCACGTGCACGCCAGGATGCACGTGTGCGTGCGCACGCACGCACGCACGCACGCACGCACGCGTGTGTGTGTGTACTGTATATATACACGTAATTGCACGTGTGCACATAAATACATGCAAGCACGCAGGCGCGCACATTCACAACCAGTGTTGCCAGATTCTGTGATACAAACAAGCAACCAGGTCTAGGAAAACAAGCCCAAAAGAGGCGACTATGGGCCACATGCGAGCACTTTGAACATATACGTCAGCTATTTGAAAATAGCAGATCTACAAGCTCACAACGCGTCGCGATGCGACGCGTTGTGAGAGCTTGTAGATCTGCTATCTTCAAATAAAATCTGGGGGGGAAATTATTATAACGGGACCTGGCAACACTGTTAACAACACACCATTCTTTGTTCACAGTTACTACCTTTACAGGTCTTTGGAGTTTTCTTCTCGCCAGACCTGCTGCAAAAAGAAAGCTAAGCCCCCCCCCCCCCCCCCCCCACCACACAACCCTTCCAATCCCCCCCCCCCCTTCTCATTCTCATCTCTGAAGATTTACCGTCTATTCATTTATCCTCATTCAGGATGACAAAAATCAATCATTTCATTCTCTCTGGATGGCTGGTCATTAAGAATGGGGACACCAACTGGAATGAAATACACATTTCCCTCCAGCCGCGTGATCCCCGCCTATGATAGATTTGTGGAGTTACAAATGGGTGGAGGTTAGGTTTTTGGAGTCAAAATGGAAGTGTTTGTACCATATGTCTTCTAATCACCCTCATTGCCCCGACAGCCAAGTGTTGATAAGGTCCTTATCGCGGCAGGAATGCACACAGTGAGTAGTCGACTGTAGCAAGGCCCAACCACAGCGCAACAGAATAAGAGCCATGGTTTGAAACGGTATTGCACCTTGTCAAGGGGCTTGCTGAGTCTCATGTAGTATTTGATATAGTATGAGGACTCAGTGTAAAGATATTATGATATTTTTGCTTTAGTACGGTGGTGATAGACAGTATGCACTTTGCATTTAACCCATTAAGACCTGGAACTGTGTCATTTTTAGATTTGAGCTAAAAGGCATTATTTTACACTTTGGGCTATTCAAAAATAGCAGATCTACAAGCTCATAGCGCGGCACCGAGTGCCGCGCTACGAGCTTGTAGATCTGCTATTTTTGAAAAATCGTGAAAATGTGTACAAATCTTTGAATATATATATATTTTAAAGCGAACATTTTTAACTCAAATATTTGCTTCTGGGGGGTCCCTGGAACAAAATATTTTGATGGGGGTCTGCGGCCAAATACATATACTTTTGGGGGTCCTTGACGTGAAAAAGATTGAGCACCACTGATATAGAAACATAGGTTTTTCAGAAAACTGTTGAGATTTAGGAGACACGTAGAACCGGTGGTCTCAATGGGTTAATATGGATATGAAAGCATGAATTGGTCATTGTAGTCATTAGTTGAACCAGTTTGAAATGATACACTTAATCACGCTCATCATGTGTATAAGGCCCATATGTGTCATTCAAAATGCATTCAGTTGTGTTGGTTTTATACCCTTTGTAGCATTCTGTTTAACGTGCAGCACAGTTAATACGCTTCAATAGCACATCTTCTTGGCATTAATTTAGTTTGAGCTTTCCTCACTAATATCATCTTAAATAGAGATAATGCTAATAAACATCAAAACCACTAGAAAGGTTTGTGTAGAAGAATAAACATCATCCAAAGTCATCAACTGAAG